>NC_090732.1:158346729-158446729 GCF_036898095.1 Palaemon carinicauda
TTACGGCGACAGAGGCCATGATCATGGAGAGCACATCGATGACCAGTCTTCAGGCCTCCATGGATAGACCACTGGTCCTGTAAGATGGGCTTTTAGGCCAACAATGATGAATTGACAGACCCCAAAAAGGGAACTGGATTTTGAAGAGGAGGGACACTGTGGCCTCCAGGTTCTGCAAACAGATCGGCAGGCAAGAGGTATTGAATTTCCGCAGTGCATTGGCAAAGGTTCCCTCTCTCTTCCCGACAGAAGAGGTAGAGGCAATAACTTGGAAATGGAGTAAGGCGAGTCAGGACTTGCTTTTGCACCGAGCAGTGTCCTTTTGGCTACCACAGTTTGTCTTTACTTCCATCTGCCTGAGGTCATAACTTCTTTCTAAACCGACACAAAATCCTGTCCCTAAGAAGACCCTCAGCTTACCCCTTCCAACTTGAAGGTAGAATGGAACAGCAGCAGCCCTTTCAAAGCAAGCAGGGTCAAGGATGCAACCGACATGGTAAAGGAAAGTGAGCCCAACGCCTCTGGTTAGTGTTGCAGTCTTCCTATGAGGCCACGTGTGGAAGGATGCCTGCAACCTCGATGGATTAGGTGGCATTATCACGGGGCAGAACAATGAACTTTGGACATTCTTCATTCTGGTTACCGCCTCCCGTTTATCAACTCTCCCCCGCCTCTGATTTTACCACCAGCAGCGTCATCTTCCTACCGCCAGGGATTGGTGAAGAACTTAGCCCTTCAGCAGAAATTCAGACCATGCTGGGGGAAGGATGCTCTCCAAGTGGTCTGTGACATCTCCCCAGGCTTCTATAGCCAATGCTTTCTTTTAGAGGAGGAGGTTGGAGACAGTCATAGACGTCTCAGCCCGAAAAGAATTTGTTCTACAAACTCATTCAAGATGGAGACTCCATGAACAGTCAGGCAGGCAATCTGACCATTAAACTAAATGATAATGATCAACTTGAAGATTGCCTACTTCTTGATTCCAACCCATCCTGACTCCAAGAAGCCCTCTGGTTTTTTACTGTGAGTAGTGTACCAATTTAAAGTCTTTTTCTTTGGTCTCTGAACAGCTCCATAAGTTTTCACCTGAGTTTTTACTCAAGTATCAGTATGGGCACACGCCAGTGCCATTTGTCTTCTGTGTTACCTGGATGATTGGTTGATCTCGGTAGACATGTAGGATGACCTTCTTTTCCACCAAGGCAAAATTCTTTCATTCTGTTATGATCTAGGGATTGTGGTGAATTGGGAAAAGTAAATTTTAGTGCCCAAACAAAGACTAATTTATCAGGGCATGGACGTCGACACAATTATAGGAAAAGTCTTTTCATCTTGGTACAGTCTGTTACACTTTTAAGAGGTTACTCTTCCTTTCCTTCAACAGCCCCATCTACCAGCAGAGCTTTGGCAGAAGTTGCTGGGAGTCTGGGACACCGAGCCTCCCTGTAATATCTCGTTTCAAATGGTCCTCTACACTTGCGGTTCCTTTAATGGAAGGTGGAGACACTGGTCGCAAGGCAGCAACCTTCCTCTATCATTAGTTCCGATAGGGGATTCCAGACTCTATCTGGAATGGTGGCTGTACAAGATGAACTTTTTAAAGGGCTTACCCTTCACTTCATTTGTTCATGGATTCATTGAAGGAAGGTCAGGGAGCTCACCTATAACACCTAATAGATAGTTGGTTGGCCAGGCACCAGCCACCCATTGAGATGCTACTGCTAGAGAGTTATTTGGTCCTTTAACTGGCCAGACAGTACTACTTTGGATCCCTCTCTCCGGTTACGGCTCATTTTTCTTTTACCTACACATGCACCGAATAGTCTGGCATATTCTTTCCACCTTCTCCTGTCCTCATACATCAGCCAACACTGAAATTGCCAAACAATTCTTCTTTTCTCTAGGGGTTAACTACTGTACTGTGATTGCTCAGTGGCTACTTTCCATTTAGTAGGGGTAGAAGAGACACTTTAACTATGGTAAGTAGATTCCCTAGGAGAAGGATACTTCTAAATCAAACCATTATTCTCTAGTCTTGGGTAGTGCCATAGCCTCTATACCATGGTCTTCCACTTTCTTGGATTAAAGTTCTCTTGCTTGAGGGTACACTCGGGTGCAGTATTCTATCTTATTTCTATTCCTCTTGTTTTATTTTTAAGTTTTTATTATTTATATATAAAACATCTATTTTAATGTTGTTACTGCTCATAGAATGTTTTATTTTAATTGTTCATTACTTCTCTTGTTGTTGATTTCCTTATTTCCTTTCCTCATTGGGGTATTTTTTCCTGTTGGAGCCCTTGGGCTTATAGCATCCTTCTTTTCCAACTAGGGTTGTAGCTTAACTAGTAATAATGATATCATCGGGACAATGGAGCAATTTGGAATGTCAATGCCATATCAATGTGTTGGAGCTTTGAGCAGCTCTGCTTGTGCTCCAACACTTTGCCATCTTTTGAGTGGTCACTTGATGTTAATGAGTGACATCACCACCGTAGGGGCATATATAATCAAATAAGGTGGTACTGTTTCTCTGCAACTTTGCTAACTAGCAACAGAGATTCACAAGTGGTCAGTGCTCAACTCGATCACTCTCACATCTTCTTATTCGTGGCTAATAAGGTGAGCAGGAGGATGCAGATCATTGGGTCAGAATGGTCTTTTCATCCTCAGATAATGAATAAGATTTTGACTTTGTGGGGTTTCCCGACAGTCGACCTATCTGCAACCTTGCTAGATAAGAAACTTTCGATTTACTGCTCACTGGTGACAGACCCAGAAGCAGCATTCGAGGACTCCTTCCAGTACCCACGTGACGACCTAGGCGTCTGCTTTTCCGCTGTTCTGCCTGATAAGGAGTTTCTTGTATTGAGTCTAGTCCACTACCAACTTCAATATCACTAGTAGTCCTGAAAGGGCACCAAGTCGAATGGTACCTGAACCTTCTACTTCTTCTAATAGACTCCAAGAGATTTGCCACCTCTACCTGCCCTGTTGTGTCAACAACATAATCCAAATATTCCACAGCTTGGAGAAATCGCTTCACCTTCATGCATGGAGTTTATCCAGTATCTCATTTCCGAGAAAGACTTTTCGCACTAAGTTGCACAGGTGATTTTTGGATACCTATGAAAATCTTTAACTTTCATATACCAAGCCAAGTGGGCCATCTTTTGTGGTTGGTGTTGTAGAAGGGGTGTTTCTCCTCCTGGAATCTCTATTCCATTGATAGCCAAATTTTTTCTTAACCTCCGAAAAGAAAAGGTCAGCTCAGTATCAGTGGTGAATGACTTTCACTTGGCTTTGAACCAGGTCTTTAGCCTGAAAGGAGTTGATATTTCCTCTTTGGTGGAACTAACTATGGTCGTACAAGTTTTAAGCAGTCCTGCCCTCCAATAGAGGTTAGACCACCACCCCGGGACATTACTAAAGTCTTATGGTTCCTTAAGAGGGTACCTTATGAACTGATGAGGCTTGTCTCAGATAGAAACCTGACCCTTAAAATAGTTATCTTGCTCACCTTAGCCTCTTCCAATCAAGTTAGCCAGCGAGCTTCATGGTCTCTCCTTTAGCGTTGCTCAGTTTCCGATTCCCGGTTTTCTTTGTTTCAGGTCGTGAACCGTACTGTGGTAACCGATGATCCTGATCAGCTGCTTCTGTTACTTAGAGGCTACATTAAACATATGTAAGCAATTCAATCTTACCTGCCATAACTCTTCGTCAGGTAAGTGAAGAAGATGACTAGTAAAAACAGTACCATCTTCTCTTGGCTAAGGGAAATTATTAACAGTACCCATTCGCCACTCTCACCTTCTGCTCTAAGTAGATCTTTGGGTAGAGCTTATGATGTCAGAGGAGTAAGCACAACCCTGGGATTCTGTAAGTGCCTCTGTGGCACAGGTATTCCAGGCAGGCATCTGGAAATGGCTGACCACATTTACTCCCCATTACTTGCAGTTGTTGACTCAGGTTTCTAGACACCTTTTACCTAGGACCTTTAGCACAGTAACTGCACAGTAGGTGGTATAGCTGCCTGGCAGTGTTGCCAGGTGTTCTAAATGAGAAAAGGCCAACTTCTAATCAACTGCAGCTTTAAAAGGCCAACCCATTATCAGAAAAAGGCCAAAATTGTAGTATCTAAGGCCCACCTTTTTTTTTATATTACTAAAGGCCAACTAATTTCAAAGAAGCCAAATTTTAAGTTTTTGGCCTGAAAAAGGCCAACCTGGCAACCCTGCTACCTCTTCTTCTCTCACAGGATCATTAGCATCATATCGAGGATGAAGGTTGTGTGTCAGTATGTGATGAAAGTGAAAAAGACTGGTCCTTCCTTTTTATTTTCATTTTCCTCTCTTTTGGGACACAGCATCATAAACCCTGTCAGCTAGAATAAATTTGCTTGCAGAAAAACCTCATTTAGCTTGTAGCTTTTCTATTATATGATATAGAAGTGTCAATCCCCTCACTCCTTATGATGGGGAGAGTGTTGTTACCAGGCAAATCCATTGACATATACAGTATATGTCTCATTGTTATTACAGAGATTTTCTGCTCTGCATCATATATTGCACAGGCTGTGGACCCACTGGTATTGCCAAACCACTGGTGCACAAGTTGTAAAGAATCCTATCTCTGTACCACTTACAAGGATCTGAGTCTTTGGTAGCCTAGGATGATTATTCAGTCAGTTGGAATAGGGATTTCCTCCAACCTAAAGATGAGTTTCCTAATAAAGAATGAAGATTTGTATTTGTGTAGGAAGAAATAAGAATTTTGTTGGTAATTTGTATTTTTCCTAACTATACAAACCTAAGTCCTTTCCTCATACTTTTTTGCTCAGTGAGCAAGCAGGGGGCAGGGCTTCCCCATCCTGGCTGCTAACTACCAGACACCTGTTTACACCTTGTTATAACAGTTTAACTGTCAAGTACTCCAGCTTTGCTGATATTTTTCCCCATGAAAAGGACTCAGGCTTTTATAGTTAGGAAAAATACAAATTACCTCTAAATTGGTCATATTACCTCATGTGAATCTGCCTGATTAGTTCTTATTCTAGAAGCAATTTTTGGCCATCCTTTTGCTGATTTTGTCATTCATTGGTTTATAGACATGTTTTATTTATGAGAGTAGCCATGTGCCTCTCCCTTTTACTTCATCATAAGTGCTGAATCACTCTTTACAGTATGCTCTCATGTAAATATGACATGTTACACTTGAGTGATGAGCATTGTCCCTATTGTTAATAAACACATCCATACGATGTATAGATGTATACAAAATTTAAAACTATATTTACACACCCTCAGCAAAAAAATTGTTTGTCCTTTAACAGGAATTTTTGTTTCAGCCAAAACTAGAGACAGTCATTAGAGATGTTTATTAAGCAGTTGAGCAGTTAGGGGAGGATGTGGCCGAGAAGCCACAACTCTCACTCCAATCTGAAAGCTCCACTTTTGTTTTGGCTGCTAATGAGTATGGAGGTACTTTCAGCTCCTAATCAAACTCTCATTTTCATTTGTTCCGTAACCGAAATACAAACCACGCTATTTACAAAGTGTTTACTTTTAGCGCAGCTGAAATGACGAGCCAATAGTTTTTAACGAGGGTTAATTACCCCCGCGCTAGTTAGCGGGGGGGTGGGGAAGGGTAGCTTGCTACCCCTCCCCCCTCCACACACCGGTGACTTGCTTCACTTCACTTTTGGCTCGGCGGTGATCAGACGTGTCTGCTCATCGCCTTCGTGACAGCCTTTAATTTTCTGCTTTTTCTTTTCAGCTTGTGTGATTGGTTGGAAGTTGACCTTCAGTTATTTTCTTTGCTATGCGTACATGCCCTGGAGTTGCCGGCCGTCCTTGTGGGACTTTCATGTCGGACGTTAATACGGATCCACACACCCTCTGCCCTCAATGTCGGGGCCGACGGTGTGACCAGGATAACATGTGCCGTGAGTGTAGGGAGTGGTCTGCCTCCCAGTGGGAGAGGCCTTCCGCCGCAGGTGCTGTTGCTGGTGATGGTGCTCAAGGCTCTCCTCCTCCTTCCGTACATCCTTCGAAGGGGGAAGTGAGTCCTTCGGTCTCGACTGCTGCTCAGCTTCCTTCTGAGGGAAGTGTTTTGACGGAGACTCCCCTTCGGAGGACCGATGGTCCCGACGATCTCCCCCGAGGCCGCCTCCGCCGTAAGGCTCACCGCCCTCTACGCCACAAGGGCCTCCCTTCCCCTTACAGGAGGACTAAGAGGCGCCTTTTTGAGTCTTCGTCCTCCGGGGGGGACTCTCCTCGTCAGCCTCAACCTACTGCTCCGCCCTCCTTGAACCTCTCTGCAGACCGCTCACCATCTCCTGCCGGGTCTTCGCCTTCTGGAGAACTCGTCACCCGACGGGCAACGGTCCCTTCGGGGCTAAGGGATTCTTCCCTTACGCGAGCAGTGCTAGCGCACAAGCGCTCTCCTGCTCGCCAGCGCTCTCCTGCTCGCCAGCGCTCTCCTGCTCGCCAGCGCTCACCTGCTCGCCAGCGCTCACCTGCTCGCCAGCGATCTGCTCGCCAGCGCTCTCCTGCTCGCCGACGCTCACCTGCTCGTCGGCTCTCTCCTGATGTTCGCCCCCCTCGTCAGCGCTCTCCTACTCGTCAGCTCTCTTCCGAGCGTCAGCGCTCATCTGAGGATCCTCGCCCTGCGGTCTCTGACCACCCTTTAGTTCCTGCTGAACTCCCTGCTCACCATCTGCCGGGTCCTGTGGCTACGCAACATCATGCTGCGCGTGTGTCAGAAACACATGTTCGCCAACGCGCCAGCGATCTTCCCGTTCCTGCTCGTGAACGCGCCGCGCCACCTGTCCTCTCACAGGACACGCGTCGACCTTCTGCTCGCCAGCGATCACCAGCTCGCCAGCGATCACCTACGTGCCAGCGATTACCTCCTCGCCAGCGTTCACCTGCTTGCCAGCGTGCACAGGCGATCTTAGTATTGCCTATTCAACAGCGACAACTAGTGCGCCGACATTCGCCAACGCTCCTGAAGGAACATGGTTCGCCAGCTTTTAGCTCGCCATCGCGCGATCGCCCGCCTGCACATGCTGCTCGCCATCGCTCGCCATTGCACGATCGCCCTCCTGCGCATACTGCTCGCCATCGCACGACCCTGCACGATCGCCCGCTCACGCATGCTGCTCCTCATTGCACAACCCTAAACGATCGCCCTCCTGCGGATGCTGATCACCATCGCACCCTATCATGCGATCATTCACCTGCGCATGCTGCTCGCCATCGCACGACCCTGCACGATCGCCCGCTCACGCATGCTGCTCCTCATCGCACAACCCTGAACGGTCGCCCTCCTGCGGATGCTGATCACCATCGCACCCTATCACGCGATCATTCACCTATGCATGCTGCTCGCCATCGCTTACCATTACGCGGTCATTCACCTGCGCATGCTGCTCACCATCGCACACCAGTGCGTCGACATACCACATCGCGCCATCGCCAACTTGAGCGACTGCACTCACCAGCTCGTCATCGATCGCCTGTGGATCTACATCGCCAGCGATCTTCCTCACCTACGCGGCAGCACGATCCCTCGCCGTCGCGCCAACGCTTGCGTTCGTTGCCTCGGACACGTGTTCATTTACCTGCCCACCCTTGCGCCCACCCGCCTGTGCGCCCGCGCGATTGCTCGCCTGCGCGCCTGCGCGACCACTCGCCTGCGCGACCACTCGCCTGCGCGACCGCTCGCCTGTGCGCCCGCGCGATCATCCACCTGCGCGCCCGCGCGATCATCCACCTGCGCGCCCGCGCGATCGTTCGCCCGCGCGATCGCTCGCCCGCGCGACCATTCGCACTCGCGCGACCATCGTTCGCGGCGAATTCCACAGCCGGTGGTAGCAGCAGGGACGCGTGCTCCTAGACGGCACTCGGGATCACCTCCATCCAAGCACAGGTTGGTAGTGCAGGACGAAGACAGGTCAGTACAGCATTCTTCCCCACCTTCTTTTCAGGCAGGTACCATCGTGTCCACTCCAAAGGATCGCCCTATCCCTTTCACTTTAGCGAGGATTTCGGACTCTGTGTCCTTGGAGCAGCAGACTTGGTTTGGTCCGCTGGCACGGGCGTTAGTGAGGGTTCTGAAACCAGCACTCGCCGGCCAGGGTAACAAACCAGCGGCTGTCTCTCCTACGCTGAAGAGAAAGAGAGGAGTGGACTTCGTGGTGACTTCCCCCAGGGCGAAGTTGGTTCCCAAGAGGTCGGTCTCGAAGGTCCCTTCTCCTGCACGAGTACTCTCTTCTTCTCCCGTGGACGAGGCCTTTCCGTCCTCAGGTGAGTCCAGTGGGGCGGTAGTCTTCCCCTCGGCACCAGGGGGGGAGACTTCGCTTCAGGCAGGAGAATCGTCTCGTGAGGAAGGGGCCCCTCGAACCTCGTTGTTGGGATCCTGTATCCCTCCCAGGAGGGAACCCAAGGATTCCAAGACCGTCCCTAAATCCTCTGCAAGGATTCGTCAGGAACCCACGACTACCCAGGGGAATGTCCACGTATCACCCTAGGAAGAGATTCCCGGGGCAGGAGACTTAGCTGCCAGCCCGCAGGGAGGAGTATAGCAAGAGTCCGAACATGCCTTCTGGCAGGTCCTAAGCCTGATAAGGCAACTTAACAAACTTACGGATCCAGTCATCCCCCCCCCCCCCCCCGTGAAGGCAAAGACACGATTCTGGGTGAAGTGTTTGACGTTCGGAGGGCTCCTAAGACCAGTGCAGCTCTGCCCTGGTCTCGGGGGCTGAAGAGTGCCAGAGCTGGGGCCAATGCTCAGCTCGCACTTCTTGCCTCCTCCAGTCGTTCCACTGCCGGGAACAAACTCATCCCTCCTCCTCGCCTTCAGCAGAGGAGGTATTTCGAGATCCTGGGTGAGCACAACCTCGCTCTTCCTCTCCATCACTCTGTGGAGGAGCTGGCGAAGGGAGTTCCCCTGGAGAAACTCTCTGCCTGGCAGGTGTCGTTCTCGGCGGCAGAGATCCTTAACCACGAGAAGGTCGCTAAGTGTGCCATGCAGGCCACTTCGTGGCTGGACTTCTGGTTAGGATCTCTGGGCATCCTATTGCGATCGGAGGACTTGTCCAAGGAGACCAATAGGAAAGCCCTAGAGACCTTCTTGCTCTCGGGCACCCGCTCCATCGAGTTTTGGCGCACCAGGTTACCACCCTGTGGGCCAACTCGGTGTTGAAGCGTCGCGATGCTGTGTCCGAGAGATTCCATCCGAAGGTCCCCGCCGTAGATGTGTGTAGGCTCCGACATGCTTCCCTTCTGGGGGAGAGCCTGTTTGAGCCTCAAGACTTGGAGCGAACGGCTGAGAGGTGGAGGAAATCCAGCACGGACTCCCTCCTCCACAGGGCCCTTACAACTCGGCCCTATAAGCCTCCAGCCCCACCACAACAGCAGCAACAGCCTCGTAAGGCTCCCAAACAGGCACCGGCAGCTAAGAAAGTGGTGTCTAAGCCCCAGCCCTTTCCAGCCAAGATCAAGAGGGGCGGTAAGTCCTCCAGGGGAGGCAAGACTTCTAGGGGTGGCGGCCGCGGCCGCAAGCCCTAAGGGGGGCAGTCCCCCTGCGTGTCCACCTGTGGGGGGATGCCTTCAGCGTTGCGTCCGCAGGTGGCAGCAACACGGGGCCGATGCTTGGACGGTCTCAGTGATCGGCCAAGGTTATCGCGTCCCGTTCACGTCATCTCAACCTCCCCTGACAGCGAATCCAGTGTCGTTGAGCTCCTATGCCACGGGATCGGCAAAGGGGCTGGCCCTTCAGGCCGAAGTCGAGACCATGTTCGAGAAGGGTGCTCTCCAGGAGGTCGTGGACAGCTCTCCAGGCTTCTTCAGTCGACTCTTTCTTGTAAAGAAGGCTACTGGAGGCTGGAGACCCGTCATCGATCTCTCAGCTCTGAACAGGTTTGTCAAACAAACCCGGTTCAGCATGGAGACAGCAGACACGGTCAGACTTGCGGTGAGACCACAAGACTTCATGTGTACACTGGATCTAAAGGACGCGTACTTCCAGATCCCAATCCATCCATCTTCCAGGAAGTACCTGAGATTCTTCTTAGACAATAAGATCTACCAGTTCAAGGTGCTGTGTTTCGGTCTCTCCACAGCTCCTCAGGTGTTCACCAGAGTGTTCACCCTGATTTCAACTTGGGCGCACAGGAACAGCATTCGTCTCCTTCGTTACCTAGACGATTGGCTTATTCTAATAGACTCTGAGTCGACCCTTCTTCGGCACCGAGACAGGCTTCTGGATCTTTGCCAGGATCTGGGGATCGTGGTAAACCTTGAGAAGTCCTCTCTGCAGCCGTCCCAACGACTGGTTTATCTAGGCATGCTAATAGACACCAATCTCCACAAAGCCTTTCCATCAGAAGACCGGATAGCAAGGCTGAGGAGGGTGGCGGAACCTTTTCTCAGGCGAAAAGAACTCCCCGCCCAATCGTGGTTGCATCTCTTAGGCCACCTATCCTCCCTGGCCCGTCTGGTTCCAAACAGCCGCCTCAGGATGAGATCCCTTCAATGGCGGCTCAAGTCCCGGTGGAATCAAGGATCCGATTCCCCGGACATTCGGATCCCAATGGGGTCTCTGGAACAGACGGACTTGCGGTGGTGGCTGGCCGACGAGAACCTGCGGAAGGGAGTGAGTCTTCTCGTCCTCCCCCCGGAATTGACTGTTTTCGGACGCGTCAAAAGAAGGGTGGGGGCGCACGTTCTGAACCAGAGGGCCTCAGGCCTTTGGTCAGAATCAGAAAAGTGCCTACACATCAACCTGCTAGAATTGAAGGCCGTCTTTCTGGCTCTTCAGCAGTTCCAACGGTTCCTGGCGGGTCACTCCGTGGTGGTGATGAGTGACAACACCACGGTAGTGGCTTATATCAACAAGCAGGGAGGCACTTTTTCGCAACAGCTATCCCATCTTGCAGTAGAGACTCTGAGGTGGACCGAAACCCACTCGATAACGCTATCAGCTCGCTTCATTCCTGGCAAGAGGAATGTGCTCGCCGACAGTCTGAGCAGGGCTTCGCAGATAGTGAGTACCGAGTGATCTTTGGATCCTCAGATAGCCAACAAAGTCCTGACTTTGTGGGGTTCCCCGACGGTGGACTTGTTCGCGACAGCCTTGAACTTCAAGCTGCCCCTGTACTGCTCACCAGTCCCGGACCCCAAGGCACTCTGGCAAGATGCTTTCCAGCAACGGTGGGACAACATCGACGTGTACGCCTTCCCACCATTCTGTCTGATGAGAAGGGTGCTCAACAGGACCAGACTATTGGTCAACTATTCCATGACTCTAGTAGCTCCGCTATGGCATCACGCGGAATGGTTTCCGGACATTCTGCAACTCCTGACGGAACTCCCAAGGGAGCTTCCTCCACGACACGAGCTTCTCAGACAACCCCACTCCGGTGTCCCTCACAGGGCCGTAGCCTCGCTTCGGCTTCACTCCTGGAGACTATCCAACGTCTCCTCGCGGAGAGAGGCTTTTCGCAACAGGTTGCGGAGAGAATGTCTCGGCACCTGCGAAGGTCCTCTGAGGGAGTCTACCAAGCGAAGTGGAGAGTCTTTTGTGGTTGGTGTCGTAGAAGGGGTATCTCTCCACTCGATGCCACTATTCCAGCAATAGCGGACTTCCTCGTGTATCTGCGAGAAGAAATGCGCCTTTCTGTCTCGGCAGTGAAAGGCTATCGCTCAGCCTTAAGCTTGGCCTTCAGATTGAAGGGCGTGGATATTTCTTCATCGCTAGAACTCTCTTTACTCATACGTAGCTATGAGCTTACCTGCCCCCAGTCGGAAGTGAGACCCCCTCCTTGGAACGTGGTTCGAGTCCTCAGGTCTCTCAAGAGACCTCCTTTCGAGCCATTATGCCAGGCCTCCGATCGCCACCTGTCTTGGAAGACGGCTTTCCTACTCGCCTTGGCCTCGGCCAAGCGAGTTAGTGAACTTCATGGTCTCTCGTACGACATCACCCATTCAAGGGGATGGGGGGAGGTAACGTTCAGGTTCGTCCCTGAGTTTGTGGCCAAGACTCAGAATCCTGGAGTGCCGGATCCTCGGTTCGACTCTTTCAGGATTGCGAGTCTCCGTTCTGTAACAAACGACCCAGACCAGCTGCTACTATGCCCAGTGAGGTGTCTGAGGTACTACTTGAAGAGAACGGCTGCAGTCCGTCCTCATGTGCGAGCTTTGTTTGTGAGCACAGGCAGGACAAAGAGGAGGGTCACCAGGAACACCATCTCTGCTTGGATTCGAAGGGTTATCCACCATGCCCTGAATCCTGACCCTCCTCCGTCACGTCGCCCTCGGGCCCACGATGTCAGGGGTATTGCTACATTCCTGGCCTTCAAGAGAAACTTCTCTGTGATGCAGGTACTTCAAGCTGGGGTCTGGAAGTGTCAAACGACCTTCACAGCCCACTACCTGCAAGACGTGACCCACAGGAGCCTCGATACGTTCTCTATCGGCCCTGTGGTGGCTGCACAACAGCTGGTCTAACCTCAGGCTCCTTTTTGGACAAGTAGCAGTAGGTTGAGGGCGTTGTTACCCGGTCTTAGTCTGCGTGAATGAAAGAGTATGTCTGACCCTTACTTCTTTCTTCATTCTCCCCTCTCTTGGGGAAGCAGCATCCTGGTCCTCGCATAGCTGACCTCGACCTCTGCAGGTAACCCATGCTTCTTTGTGCTCCTAGTATTAAGCTTAATACTGTTGCGCCTCCCATACCCTGACGAGGTGGTATGGGGAACGTCCTATCCTAGAATTCCTATCTGAAGGTCTCAAGGTCAACTTCATAGGACGAGTCACACTCTCCTCCTCACACTGCTTATGTAGGCCACTCGTTCCTAGCGATGCTAGGAACCTGTGAGGTACAGGGGCTCCCTCTCTCTAGTGCTGCTCACTGAGGGATCGAGCCCCCGGGCAAGCCGAAGTCAGTAAGGCTGGGGACTTTCCACCCTTCCTAAGGGGTAAGTCACCCTTTGTAAATAGCGTGGTTTGTATTTCGGTTACGGAACAAATGAGAAATTCGAAGATAATTTGTATTTTTCCTAACCATACAAACCTTAGCTATTTACACATATGTGCCCGCCATCCCTGACCCCCAAGTCAAGTCCTACCTCTAAGTGAAGTGAAGCAAGTCACCGGTGTGTGGAGGGGGGAGGGGTAGCAAGCTACCCTTCCCCACCCCCCGCTAACTAGTGCGGGGGTAATTAACCCTCGTTAAAAACTATTGGCTCATCATTTCAGCTGCGCTAAAAGTAAACCCTTTGTAAATAGCTAAGGTTTGTATGGTTAGGAAAAATACAAATTATCTTCGAATTTGTCATTTTTAGTTTTGCAGGAAGTGAATGCTAGTTGTTGATTTGTGATATGGAAGTTAAACTAGAAATTCATACTTGCTGAGGGTAGGGTGGACACTGCAACTGGTTTATGAGAAAGCCGGTTGTAAATCCATGCTCTGTACTTCCCTTAGGGGCATGACTATTTTCCATCATCCCCATGCAATGAATGCAGGTCTTAGTCTCCTGTGCTGTGGCATGCATATGCTTTGAAGGGAAGCAAGCTAGCTAAGCTTTTGCCTGTCTGTCTTCGCTATGCCACAGAAAATATTGAAAAAAAAAAGTATTTTGCTGCTAAGGTCTCCCCTTTGGGTGCATCTGCTACTACCGCCCTAGTGCATATTCCCCTGGTTCATTCCCCAAGTAGTAGTAGTCAGGAGCAAGGAACCCTCGGATCTGCATCGGTCGGATTTTCAGGTTTTGGTGTTGTGTGGTGTACCCCAATGAAGTCTTTGGCATCCTTTGGTCTTTCAGCTAGGCCCTCCATAACTATTTTGAGGGAGCCTGGTTCCCCCAGTGCTAGTGTCCACTGTGATCCCAGTGATATCATTGGTGAAAGGCAGGGTGGTACCTCCCTCCAAGTCTAAATGGACTGTGAAAGATCGGAGGGTGACACTTGTGTTGGCGGAGATGGTGCCGACACCAGGTGTTGAGGTGTAAGTTGGCCTTGGGGCCAAAAGTGCGTGTTGCCCATGTGCCTGAGCTTAGCTCCCTGACCCGGCCCCAGTGTTACCCACCCCTTCTTCTGTTCCCGTCACCTCAACCCTTGTGCTCGAGGTTCTGCTCGTGGCAGGGTCGCTGGGCCCTGTGAGTGGGGCTTCCCTCTCCCCTGTGACAGTGCCCCAGTGTCTAAGTCCATGGTAGAGCAACCCCTGTGGTTTTCCCCTCGAGGAAGCATTATCGTCGTTAGTCACTCAGACCTCTTCTCCTCTGTTGCAGAATTAGAAAGAAGAAGAAGTGTGCACATTGTTCTTCCTCCTCATCCTCTTTGTCCTCTGACTCCAAGTGTTCTCAGTTGAAGAAGAGGAGGAAGAAGTCCAGGAAGGCCAACTATATGTAGTTATAAGAAGAAGGCTCCTTTAACACTGCCCCTCTTTTAGGGGCATTGGACGACAATTATGTGGACCCCTTGTCAAGGTCCCTTACCACAGAGCCATGGTTTGAGTCCCAGCTATTTCAGTAGCTGGCCAAGACAGTAGTGTATTACCCCATAAATACTCTTTTCCCAGGTTGATGGAAGAGCTTCAGCACTCTCCATCTCCCTTCCAGGACAGTGGACTCCCTCCTTTTTCCAATGAGAATTTGTTTGGGCTGGTTAAGAGGGTGTCACCACTCGAGACTGTCATTGTACGCTCGCGTGTAATGGAAGATCAAGTGGGGGTGGATGGACTCTTTCCTTGTGCCTTGGGGCGGTGGCTGTCATCCTGCCCTGATCACCGGAGAGGAGCATGTGCTATTCCGTCCATCTCTGTTGTGATCAGTGCCAGGGATTCTTTTCCCTTTGCTGCTGGCCTTCACAAACCTTCATTAGCCCCCAATTATGTGCCAGATATGTCCTTGGGGCAGAATGGATTTATTCTTGGAAGGAATGGAATCACCCGAATGTCCTGCCACACCCTCTGCCCCAGCTGAGTTGAGGGTCCTTGGTGTTTGGATGTCCCAAGGACATTGTATCATGGGAAAGTTCCTAGCTCACATCTGTGAGTGCAATGGCCTGGAGAAAGCAACCTTGGCACCTCCTTTGGGGAGAACCTCAGTCATTGATCATTACATCTGTACTCCTCAACCCATGAAAGCATGATGTGATTGGACACTTTGCATAACATAGATTTTTTGCTTCGCTCAAAATCCGTTTTTTGGGCTCAAGCCATGTCGTCCTGATGGAAGGTTACCAGAGAATTAATAGGAAGTACTGTATCTGTGGATTTTTAAAGTGCCTTAACCTCGGGACAATTGCTACATATTGCGCAACCAACAAATCGCGTCGACACGAGAATAGTTACAGATGGCTTCAAAGTGTTTGAATCTAGATATATGTCTACTTTAGGCTCCAGAGCCTTTAAATATGCGGCCCCGAGACTATATAATAAGCTCCCATGAAACATTCAAATGATTGAAGACATTAAGGCTTTCAAGAGGAAACTGAAGACTTTCTTATTTAAACAGTCTTACAACTGTGATGATTTAACATTAGATGAACAATACGTGATCTGAAACGATAAATACTCTGAACGAACAAGGTAAAACGACAGCGGAGGTACTGTAGAGAGTGGGGTTCTCCTGCTGTATGGGACCGGAAAAGCAGCCATCAAAGTAAAGTAAGTAAGTAAGGCACTTCCTTCAATTTTGGGGGTATCAAAGAAAGGAACAAAAGAGGACTTTTTCTCTCTGCTCCTTTCAGGCTGATGAAGGATTCAACCAAGTTTGGTTGGTACTGCTAAGGTGCCACAGCCCACCCTCCCCCATTATCCCCTACAAATGAAGCTTCATATGCTGAATCCCCTACTGCTCCTCAGCGCTCACCAAGGCCGAAGGAAGCTGCAGGGCTACCTGAACTGCGTTACAAGGATTAACTATCACAGTGTAATTGTTCAATGGCTACTTAACTCTTGGTAAGGGTATGGTAAGCAGCTCTTCTAGGAGAAGGATACTTCAAAATCAAACTGTTGTTCATGTGTATTTGGTAGTGCCATAGCCTCTGTACCATGACCTTCCACGGTCTAGGATTAGAGTTCTATTGCTTGGGGGTAAACTTGGGCATGTTGTTCTATCTTATTTTTCTTCCTCCTGATTTTCAAAAGTTTTTATTGTTTATATGTGAAGGATCTAATTTAATGCTGTTACTGTTCTTGAAATATTTTATTTTGATTGTTAATCCTTCTCTTACAGTTTATTTATTTCCTTGTTTCCTTTACTCACTGGGCTATTTTTCCCTGTTGGAGCCCTCGGACTAATAGCATCTTACCTTTCCAACTAGGGTTATAGCCTAACTTGTACAGTAATAATAATAATAATACTGTAATAATAAGAGCTAGTGCGCAGTGCGCTTAAATGTGTGCACATGTTGGGGAACATGTCCACCAAGAAGAGCATTTCAAAAACAGGTAGCACGCATGTCCCAGGAGGAGGGCACATGGGAGACATACTAACATTAAGCATGTTCTCGAGTCTCATGAGATGATACTGATACTGAAGTGACAGCTGGTGTCTTTGAAGAAAGGAGCCCGAGGAGGAGAGACTGTCTCTACTCCACTCGCGAAGGAGAAAAGCCGAAGGTGTCCGGCGCATGATCAGAAACACTCATCTGTTCCTCCTTCAAAGCTAGTGCCATCACTAACAACTCATTGGATGGTCGATCTTGCAGACCCAAGGAGCACTGTAAGACTAGCAGGGCATCATTAACCTGTAAATCAAAGCATGAGGTCACCTCCTGTGGAGGAAGACCTCCCATTCCTCTAGGGGAAAAGAGTAGGTCTTCCAGCCTTGAGACTTGGCATAAAGACTTCTGCGATCGGCTTTCAGAGGAAAGCTATGGGGAAGGGTCAGAGGAAAGTGTAACGGGGTTCAGAGAAATAGATCGGGACATCATGGACTTCAAGGAGGACCTCAAAGGTAAAGAATCTCTTTTGGACCTCTTTTTTCCTCCTCCTACCATACACTAACCATAGGGAGAGTGACCACTCTCGGCACTCATCATAAGGAAATTCCTGCCTTTAGGAGTGTCCTCTGTAGGCAGGGCACAATAGGTTAGGATGCATCCTCTTCGAACTCATGAAATTTCCGCAACAACCCGACATCCCCGGGCATATCCGCATATCCACCGGCATCCCCCAACAGTTACTCACTAAATCACTGGAAAATGAAAAAGAAAAAGAAATTAGAAAGCCAAAACTCTAGCCAGTGCAAGAACGTCTGCTCCAGTTGACGGCTGAAATCAGAAATGAGTGCTCAGTAAGCAAGCAGGGAGCCAAGGCTTCCCCCCTCTCAGTAACTACCGACCATCTGTTTACACCTCATTATAAAGGTTTAATAGCCATATACTCCAGCTTTGCTGATAATTTATCCTATGTAAAGGACGAAGGTTTGCATTTGTGGCACAACAAAGTACTTTTTCTCCAATTGGGAACTTTATGCTTATTATTGTGAAATAATTGTTTTGTAAATTAAATCATCACAGATGTAAAAATGTATTTCTAGATATTTTATTGTACGTTCAACATTTGAATTGTAATTTCAGAAAAGGGTTAGTGTACTTAGAGGTTCCAATAAGTCCAAGTGATTGCATATCGGTCCCTCCACTAGAAGGTTTTGTTATGAACCGTGTCCTGGGAGATTACCTTGAAAGTCTTATGTACAAGATTTTTGTATCAATAGATGAACACACACCTGTTTCTGAGGTAAGATACCATATGATTTTCTACACTGCTTTTTTTTAGTAACTTTATTTCAGCTTTGTTGTCCCCTCTGCTTTTTTCATCCTCATTATCAGTGACTTTTTCTTGCCTATTTTTCTTTTCTTGTTGATGATTCTACCCTCCATACTTTTTTCTTCACCTCCAAGTAATCTTTTCTCTGAAATGAACAATCTGATGCAGATAAACTTGGCAAGTACATCATTGAGAAGTGAACACTTTATCTTTATATCCAGACTTTGAATACTCGTCTGGAATTCCTTTCCAATATCTTGACTCTTACAATCTTCCATCATTTAAAAGAGGTGAGGTAATATTTTAAATTACTCTGAGGCTTGGTTGCCCTTTCTTTCCTCTCTTTTTTCTTTTATCCTTCTGGCTCAGGTTGGTAAATGCTAATAGGTGGACTATCAAATTGGTATTTGAATCGAAAACCAATAAAATATGCATAAAAAATTTCACCCTTGTGGGGTTTCTGGATTGTTTATGTTGTTTATTTGATGAAAATCAATTCCTTTAATTTTGACATCCATACTTTCTTAGTCAGATTTTATTGCTAAAGAAACCACCCTTCTTCACTAATGATGTATATTGTGTGAAACTAATAATGATGTACGGTATATTGAGTGAAACTAATGATGATGTATATTATGTGAAACTTTGCAGAAGCTTTGGTTATTTTCAATTTTGATGATTTAGTGTCAAATGGAACTAGTTTGTATTAAGATGTTACATTGTATGTTTATTCTTTTTAGTTGGTAAGAGATATTAAGGAATTTTATTAAAAAAATTATATATTTTCTTTCAGCTAGCCAAAGTTCTTGAAATTGATCTAGCACTCGTTAAGGTAGCAGTATCATTATTTTGCCGGCTGGGTTTTGCTAACAAGAAAAATGTTGAAATGTCATCTTTAGATATGCATCCATCCTGGGAATCATCCATAGCTCCTTCGGCTAAAAAGTAAGTTGCATACATTACTGTGCTAAGAAATGTGTATTTGTTCCTACGTGACATAGACATACAAACCATCGTCCTTTAATAGGGAGATTGTTTCATTACGAGCTGGAGACAGTCATTAGAATTGTTCAACTAGCTGTGGAGGGTGTGAGTGAGAAGCTCCGCCCCCTCACCAGTCTGAATGCTTCCCTTTTGATTCAGCCGCTGACAAGTATGGATGAACTGTCAGCTCTTAACAAAATTTTCATTTGTTCCTAAATGAATAACAAACCATCATCCTTTAATTAGGTAGATTACTACTGCACCAGCAGGAATTTCTAATTGAAAATAGACAACAAGCAGTTATCGGAATGGTTAGGAGCCTTGCTCCTCCTGCCCCACAGTCAGTTCTCTATTCTGTTTTGCCTCGGCCTTTGTGTTGTTCGCACGTGTGTTATTGATGCTCTTCAAGCTCTTCATTCTTTTTCCTTTGCTTGTGATTGTTGATGATGAAATGGAAACTGGAAATTTATGCCTGCTGAGGGAACGGCGGCTTCTGCAACCGCTTCATGGTGAAGACGGATGTAGACCTGAACTCCCTCTGTGCTTTGCGATGGGACCATGTCTTTATGCAGGATTCCCCTTGTGCCAAGTGTCAATCATGGTCTCCGGTGCAGTGGCAGGTATATTCTTTGAAGTGGAAGAAGCTTGCTAGGCCTTCTTCTGGGTCTGACTGGGCAATGCCCAAGAAGACAATGACGAAGGTTGCTGCTGTTCTTTCTTCTGAAGGGAGTTTGTCTGCTGCTGCCCCTGTGCTTATGCCCCTACATTGGTCCCAGGGGAGTACGCTGCGGGAGTCAGAAAAGCACGGATTGACATCTGCGTCTTTTTCAGATTTTGCTGGTGCGCTGAGAACCCCGAGTATTCGTCACTTCCCTGCGAAGGCTGAAGGGACCTTTATTAATGGTGAGTTTGACCTAAAGAATGGCTGGATTTCCTTAGGTCTTTCAGGTAGGTCCTCTAGGATTTTTTGAAGAAGTTGGGTGCCAGGGTTGCCTCTTCCCCAATAACCCTGTTCTGGATATTGTTCCCGTGCCCCCAGGTGTGGAGGAGGGGTCAGAGAACCCAGCGTCTGGTAAGTTGCTTGAAAATATAGGTAAGAGTAAGTCTTTAAAGAAGGTTCAAATTAAGAATATGACCCAAATCCCTGACCCAGTGCCAGCACTCTCCACCCTTGTGCCTAGGGATCTTTAGTCTCTGTGTCCTTCCTCAGTGTCAGTGAATGTGCCCCAGTGTTGTGTTCCTGCTGCAATAATTCGTATGATTTCTCCCTCTGGGGGAGCATCGTCGTCATTGTCGATGGTTGCTCCTACCCTAACCGCTCTGCTTGTAGAACAAAGAGGAAGCCATGGCTGGATGAAACACATGCATTCACTCAGTTGAGATGCCTGTGTTTCTCCATTGACCTCATAAGAATATCCTATGGTTAGTCAGTTATTGTCAGTACGTCAATTGGAAAGGGAGGAAAAATAAATAGTCAGAAAATATATATCCATATGAATATGTTGTAATTTTAAAGTGAAGAATTTTGCATGCCATTCCTCCCCCCCCCTCCTTTAACTATGACTCCAATTCCGACTCCATCCTCTCACCAGAGGAACATGAGGAAATAGTCAAAGAGGTCCAGGAAGAACAGACATAGTTGCGGGGACCAGATTCCCCATGATACCACCTCTCTTTAAAAAAAAAAGGTGTACTGTACCTGTGTGAGGGTGCATGGTGCTGGTGTCGGAAACATGAGTTCCATTATTATTATGATTATTATTATTTTTACTTGCTAAGCAACAAACCTAGTTGGAAAAGCAGGATGCTATAAGCCTGATGGCTCCACCAGGGAAAATAGCTCAATGAGGAAAGGAAATAAGAAAACTAAAAGAGAAGTAATAAAGAATTAAAATATTTTAAGAACAGTTACAACATTAAAATAAATTTGTTCCGGCGTAAATACAACCCCTCTGCTATTTATAGGGGTATTACTTTCGACGTAGCTGAAAGACGAGCCATGATAATTTTAGTGATGGATAACTACTCCATCCGCTAGTTAGCGGGTGGGGGTTGGGGTAGACTGGCTACCCCGTTCACTCACACCACTCGGCTGATTAACCATTTTAATTTTTGGCTCTGTAGAGGACGGACATGCTGCCTTTCTCTCCCGCAAAGACTTGCCTTTTTTTCTGCTTAGTTTATTCTTTTGTGTGTTTTTATCTTATACATATATATGGATGTACATATGTATATATTCAAACATACTTGGATGTTGTTAAATAATTGTAACTTTAATTACAGTTGACAACGTATCCAGCGGTCTCCGCCGTAAGGGAGTTGTCATTGTGTTGATACTATACTCCCCTATCTTGCCACCCTTCCCTGCGTGGGTGGCCGTCAGTTCCTCAACACTCCCGTGTGTTTCTTTCAGTACTTGAGTTAAAGTTTTAACAGTTCCACTCCCTTTCGAGGAATTCTCTTACAAGGAAGGTGACTTGTTCCCCAAATAGTTCATGTTATGCAGCAGAGCTATGAATTGTAATTCATCACAACTTATATTTCCTTTTCTAACAGATAGCAGAGATGTAGAAAGCAAGGTTGATGGCTTTGGCCACTACGGTCAATGTCCTGCGCTTCCTGTGGCAGCTCGTGAGCTGCCCACCTCACTAGGTAGCACTCGTTGCCAACCTTCAACTTGAATGAGGCTTGTTGATGGGAAGCATAGAGTGCTGTCAGGAGGTTTGCCAGTAGGGGTTGAAGAATCTTCCCTTATGAGGGAGTGTTAAGTTAACCTTCCCCGGTGTGGGGTGCCCCCCCTTTCGAGAGAGAGCTTCACTACTTCAGCCGTTCAGCAACCTTCCCTCTTTCGGGAAGAATTGCTGACAGCTCGACGAGATCTACATCAGCTGTCTTGTTGCCGAAGACTATGCTTCTTCTCCTTGAACTGGGGAAAAGCAAGTCCAAGGCTCGTTCCTCCTTCAAGGGGATCTTCTCTCTCGTTTGCGAGAGATCATTACGCCTATGCTTTTTCCCATAGAGCCGTGAGAAAGCTTGTCTTAGGCGATGTCCTCCTTCGGGAGGATTTCTCTCGTTTGAGAGAGAGATTGTTCAGTGACCAACATATGCCGTACGCCTACTCTTTTTTCCCATAGGGCTGGGAGAAAACTTGTTCTAGGCAATGTCCTCCTTCGGGAGAACTTTCTTCTCGTTCGTGAGAGAAAACTTATGTTCAGCTTTTGTGTTAAACCTGCGGGTTGTCGCAAGCACTACAGCCCATCAGTCAGGCCCTGAATCTGTTTTTGACGCTGAGGAGTTTGCTGATCCATCAGGGGTGGTGGCAGAGCTTTCTCCGAAGCAGATTTTCCCTTTGGGGGAACAAGTCTCTTGTTCTCGAGAGAAGACCACCTCTGGGCATCGAAGGTCCCCCTTATGTTTGTGGTTCTCTTCCAGGGGCGGAGTGAGAGCCTTGTCTTAAGCGATGTTCTCCTTTGGGAGAACAAACCTCCCCTTCGGAGAGGGTATCTTCAGAGCTGGATCAGTCTCCCCCTCGGGCGGAGTCTGTTCTGCGTTCCTCTCCGGAGGATCGTAGGGTGGAAGGGTTGTCACCCCTCTCCATCCTGGACGTTCTCCTCCTCGTGCTGTGAGGGGACGTCTTTTTGACCCTGCTTGTTCTCCTTGCGGTGATCGTGAGCCTTCGGGTTCTCATGACCTTAGGAGTCCTTCGGGGTCTCCGTTGCGCTGGGCTTTTGAGTTCATGCGACTTGGAACCTTTGGGTTTCAATTACGTAAAGCCTTTGGGCTCTCGTAACGATAGTTACGCTGAACCTTCGGTCTCTCGTACCTATGGTTACGCAGAACCTTCCGGCTCTCGTACCATTAATCACGCTGACCCTTTGGTGTCTCGTGAACAAGGAAACTTCAGTTTCCCGTTCCGCTATTCCTTTGGGGTCTCGCAACATAGGTTACACTGAGCCTTCGGGCTCTCGTGCCTTTAGTCACACTGACGCTTCGGTGTCTTGTGACAGGGAAACTTTGGTTTCCCATTGCGCTGACCCTTCGGGGTCTCGCAACACAGGTTATGCTGAGCCTTCGGGCTCTCGTGGCAGGGAGACTGCGGTTTTCCCGTTACGTTGATCCTTCGGGGTCTCGTAACATTGGTATTGCTGAGCCTGTAGGCTCTCATGCTGAACGCTATTGTCATCGCGAGTTTTACTCTTATGAAAAGAGTGTCTTCTGACTCTCGTTGCATAGAGCGTTCACGCTTGTAACCAGTGCTACACTGAACCTTCGGATTCTCATAGCAGGGAGTTATCTCCTCGTCGCCCAATCTCTAGGAGTTCATGCGATCACGCTGAACCTTTTGTTTTCTCGTGACCTTGTCATCAAGAGTTTTACTCTTATGACAGAGAGTCTTCGGACTCTTGTCGCGCGGATTGTTCGAGCGCAGGACCATCTTGGTGCGTGCGACCATCGTCGTCAAGAGTTTTACTCAAATAACAGTCTTTGGACACTCGTCGCATGGAGTGTTCGCGCACGTGACCATCTCGGTTCACGCAACCATTGTCATCAAGAGTATTACTCTTATGACCAAGAGTCTTCGGACTCTCATCGCGCGAAATATTCGCGCACGTGATCAGCGCTACGTGCGCGACCATCTCGGTGTGCACGACCAACTCTGCGCGCGCGATCAGCGCTCTGTTGAACTTTCAGGCTCGCTCAGCCCACTTTCTGTCTTCCATCCAACAGGAGTTAGCGACGAGGTTCCTCGCTGCGTGAGTTCTGAGAGAGCGCACCATCGAGGTTCACGATCCTCTGGTGCTCCTCCACCTGGCTTCCACCTCTGGACCCAGCCCTTTTTTGCGCTGCATGATGTGACAAAACAGCGTTGCGCGTCACTTTCCAGTCGAGAGAGGGTTCTCGCAGTTTTCCATTCTAGCGGAACCAAGCTCTCCTCGCTTCGGTGGTTACCTCGTCCTCAGACAAAGTACCATCTTTTTTGGCTACAGAGGCTAACTCTCCTGCAAGGAGAGACACCCATGTGTCTCTCTAGTCTCATAAGCCTCCATCACCTCAGAGACAGCAGTCGCCCACATGACAAAACCCCAGAACCTATCCTTATGGGTAGGCCTGTGCCACTCTTACCTGCCTGGAAGCCTTCCACAGGCAAGAAGGTTCAGAAACCTGCTGAGGTTTCTAAATCCCTGAGGGATGCCTGCTGCCTAGGGGTTTCCATCTCCCTACAGGTAACTATGACATAGTTCCTTTGGGTTCTAATCATGCTTCTGGTCGCATGAATCCCAGTAGGTTCACACGACCGATTCCTGAAGTTTCCATCAGTAATCAGCGACAGAGTTCCTGCGGGTTCTCATCACAACGATCCCATAGGGTCACGCAAGATAGATTCACGATCCCTTAGAGTTGTGAGAAAGAAATCCACAAAATAAATTCAGAACCCCTAGGTTCTTGTCGTGCCGAATCTCGGTTCCCGTGATTCAGAGTTTTTTTTTCTGAAAATTTTATGGTCGACCTTCCCCCCCTATGGGATGGGTCTTCCAGCGTAGAGTGACTTGTTACATCACTCTACACTCCCAGCTGATTACTATGTCAGCTAGGCTGGTCTCGCCAGCATCAATCCTTTTGTTTTTGAATGAAGCACTGTCATCTTCCCTCCACCCTCCCACTTCAAGTGGTTGGGTTAGCAGACGGCTTGTGATCCTTTCTCGTCATCGAGAAACCCTCAACTGCCGGGATGGAAACTACCCTGGAATAATTTTTTTTTTTTTTTTTTTTTTTTTTTTTTTTTTTTTTTTTTTTTTTTTTTTTTTACATTCCAGTTCATTTCCCCTGGCAGGCCTTGTCTGAATTAGACGACAGTTTTCTCGGTAGCGAGAAAGCGTTTGATGGCAGCTCCTTCGGGTAAGCGGTCAATGGCAATCTAATGTATGGTCTTTTTGAAGCAAACCCCCAAATACGAGACTTCACCCTTTTCGGGAGAGACTCATTCCTGAGAAGCTTTACATAATTTGTACGGGTGTTGTTAAAACTTCATGAAGGCAGTAAGCCTTCCCGGCGCATGCGCTCTATTTAAGACAAAACTATGATGTTATTGTCATGAACTCGGGTTCTACCATTTGATTGAGTCACCCGCTTCCCGTCATTGTACCTTGGGTACAACGACTTACCATTTTACACGATAGGCTTCTGAGACTTTTTATTCTACCCTTACAGGGTTATTGTCTCAAGCAATTAGTTCCAAAGGAGCAGTGTTAGCTTACGTCTTAGAACGATAGCAACAGCGTGGGCAGCTTTTCATTACGTTTACGAACGTTTCAAACCCCGCCCACAGTGAACCAGACATCCTTGTCTGTGCATGAACGCTAGCTAGTCCCTCCCATAAAGAGGAGGGGCAAACCAAGGAGAAATGATCGCTTCTATAAGTGTATATTTTGTTTGAAGACATATGCGCTCTCATTCAAAAAATTACTACAGCTAATTAAGGAATGAAAAATTCCTTGACCAATAATGTTGCGATTCGTCGCACATACATGATTCCCGCAACTGGATTAATTGCAAACTTTTCCTGGAGACAGAGATTACGCATGCACTAGGGCAGTTGGGCAAGTACTTATGCGTGCAAGCGATCTTTCTGCCAATAAGGGCTATATATATCTTGCAATCAGAACTCTGTTCTATGAGGTTGTAAAACTATATCCCTTACTGAAACTAGGTTATTCAGTACATTCAGTAACAGAGTTCCTGCGGGTTCTCGTCACAACGATCCCTTGAGGTCGTGCAAAATAGATTCACAATCCCTTAGGGTCGAGAGAAAGGAATCCACAAAATAAATTCAGAACCCCTAGGTTCTCGTCACGCCGAATCTCTCGGTTCCCGCGGTCCAGAGTTTTTTTTTTTTCTGAAAACTCTATGGTCGACCTTCTCCCCCTGCGGGATGGGTCTTCCAGCGTAGCGTGACTTATGTCACTCTACACTCCCAGCTGATTACTATGACTGCTAGGCTAGTTTCGCCAGCACCGATCCTCTCGTTTTCGAACGAACCACCATCATCTAATCTCTACCCTCCCACTTCAAGTGGTTGGGTTAGCAGGCAGCTTTTGATTCTTTCTCGTGATCAAGAAACCTGCAATTGCTGGGACATAAACTAATGGGGAATAAAAACGGATTTTGAGCGAAGCGAAAAATCTATTTTTGGGTGAGATGGCCATGTCGTCCTTATGGAAGGTTCCTAATAGTAGCTTCTTAAGGGACATTTGACTACAGTGATATTCCCAGAGAATTTACCTTTAGGTCTCCAGAATTCTAACTCCTGGCAAGAATATCCTTAAATTTCTCTCAAGGATATTGCATAATATCAGGGGGCGTATTCTTGACATGCCACATAGAAATCTGCACCCCGAATAGCGTTACGCTTCGAGGGGGAAAGTGGCAGAATTAGAAGGGGAGCCGTATCAAGGTTACCCTTAGTTCCCATTCCTAATTCTGTAGCGATTTTGTACGGTGGTGTTCCCTGTTGATCTGACATTTTCGATCGATTTTCAAGGATTATAATTATGCTATCTCCAGCTTCTTTCGCCTCTGGATAGTTGAGTATTGAGTCTTTACAATATGTGTATTTTAGCACCTGTCTCACAGTGAAATTAAAGTAATTTATTGTGTTTAGGAGCTAGGCCTGTTACCGGAGGCGCCATGTGCGCTGTCGTTCGTTAGGCATGTGTTATTTAGTTAGTAGAACAACATTCCCGGTTTAAATAGCATTAATAATTTAATTATGGAAGCTATTTAGGCATTTTATACTTGTAAAGATATTTATATGCATAATTTTCCTTTTCTGTGTCTATCGTATATGTCAGAGATTCGGTGACATAGGTAACCGAGATCTCGTCTTGCCTAGGTAACCTAACCTAGGCAACATATACTTTTGACATTCCCCGGTTATCCAAGTGTATTGGTTATCAATTCATCGGAGATTGATATCTCCTAGAATTTTATATAGCCGATGCTCGTCTCTAATAGAGATTTAAGGGTAATCTCTCTTCCCTCTGAGTGTAGCCTTAGGCTACAACCCTAATGGGTCGTGCCTCGAGTTTTAATTCAGGCATGACTAGCCTAGGGTTTTCTGTCTCTTCCCTTAACAGCAGATGGCAAGTTTTGGGATTCGTTCAGAACCTCAGAGTATTTAGTCTTGTGCCGGCAGTCAGTTGGCAGGGTGAATAGTCATTCCCCTACCGGCTAGGCTGCCGGCATAGGAGGCTAGCCCTCCCTAGGCTACACTTGAAGTGGTTGTATGATACCACCACCTTCTCCCTGTGGCCTAGTAGATTAGTCCTTTGCTCGCAGACCCTAGGCTGAAGAGTGGTACACTTCTGAGGCCTAGGATAACGCGGCACTGGAACTCTGTTTCTCCCTTGTTGAGAGGTGGCTGCACTGGTGCCGTCCCCTTAACTGTATTGGCAGACCCTGGCCTGGAGAATAGAAGATTCTCCTACCGCCTAGGATTGCACAGATAATGAAATAGAGTTTCTTTAGGGTCTGTAGGTCTGGCAACATTGCTGGCTCCTTCCATACTTCACACAGGACCCTTTTCCCTCCCCCTCTGTTCTTTTATGATGGTTGAGCCATTGTCTTTCTTGAGCTTGCGTCCTGCAACCTCACTGTTGCCGGTGTGTTGCCTGGGCCGGCCAGACTCCCTCTCTGCAGCCGTTGTCAGGCTGCCTGCGACTATGCCAGCTGCAGGAAACCATGTTGGCTGCCGGTGACTATGTGTTTTACAACTGTCGGCGGCTATGGCGGCTGCCGGCGGCGATGCATGCTGTTGGTAGACATGTCATCTGTCGGCAGCCATGATGCCTGTGGGTGGGAAGTCCCTTCTGTTATCAAGGTTCTTCAGTTCTCCCTTGGACTGCTGGCCACAAGTTCTGTTGTCGGATACCGCCGGGCAGGCACAGATAGGTGTTGACTCAGCCGGAAGCACGCCGACTGTACTAGTGCTGCCGGAGGATAGCCTGCCGGCGGTGTTACACCGCCGGCGGGACCTTGCCGGCGATAGTACTGTGGCTGGATGGAAGCCTGAATGTTACATTCTCCCCTTCCATTTGAACCTTCTTTCTGGAGAAAGGCAGTAAAATTAGATT
Source organism: Palaemon carinicauda (assembly GCF_036898095.1). Lineage (NCBI taxonomy): Eukaryota > Metazoa > Arthropoda > Malacostraca > Decapoda > Palaemonidae > Palaemon > Palaemon carinicauda. The sequence goes on from NC_090732.1 coordinate 158,374,623, forward strand.
TTTACATCCTTAATTACTGTATACATACACAGTAATAGGTAGCCTTCACTCCATGCTCTCTCGCTCTTTTAGCTAGCATGCTGGATATGCCGGCAGGAACTAGCTATGCCGGCTGAATTACAGTACAGTATATGTTTATACAGATACAGTAGTCATTATATTTGCAGTATAGGATATACTGCAGATAGAAAGACTACTGTATATATTATACTAGTAGTTATTTTCCAATATATCTTGGGTATCCTTGCCCGGGTGTTTGCTGAGACCAATCCTATATTGAAAGAATAGAATTCCTTCAATATGCTGATTAGAAATCAGTTTTCATATTACCCTACAATATTAAATTTTTTAAAGGGTTGGAGGTATTACACTTCTAACCCTTAAAGGGTAGAACCCTTATCCTTGAGTCTCCCTGATCGGGAAACTCTAAGTTTTAATATTGTAAGGGAGGCCACAGCAAATAGTTTGGGTATGATACACAAATATATGTCTTTTATTCTTCCTAGTCCAGTTGGCGTCATGCTGGCTGGACTGTGCCGTCAGATGCTTGCCACAAGGGCAGCACACTGGCTGAACTATATTATATATAATTATATAGTAGCCAGTAATTTGCAATATAGTATAAAGTGCAAACAGAAAACTATAGTATGATCATACAGTAGTTATTTCTAACATATCTTGGGTACCCTTGTGCGGGCTTCTGCTGGTACCGTTCCTATATTGAAAGAATAGAATTCCTTCAATACTCCGATTAGAAATCAGTCATCCTTACCCCACAGTGTTAAGAATAAAGAGGGGCAGTGACTTGTACACTTCTCTACCCCTAGAAGTTAGAACCCTTTACTGGAATTCCCTTGATAGAGGAATCTTCTTATAGTTAATACTGAGGGGAGGTTATTTTTTACACTCTAGTTTATTTCCCCTGGCAGGCCTTGACTGAATTAGACTGTAGTTTTCTCGCTAGCGAGAAAGCGTTCGGTAGCAACTCCTTTGGATAAGCGGTCAATGGCAATCTAATGTATGGTCTTGTTGAAGCAAACCCCAAATACGAGACTTCACCCTTTTCGGGAGACTCTCGTTCCTGAGAAGTTTTATGTAACTTCAACTGGTGTTGTTAAAACTTCATGAAGGCAATAAGGCTTCCCGGCGCATGCGCTCTGTCTAAGGCAAAACCGTGAGGTTATTGTCAAAAACTCAGGTTCTACCGTTTGATTGAGTCAGTCGCATCCCGACATTATACCTTGGGTACAACAACTTACCGTTTTACATGTTAGGCTTCTGAGACTTTTTATTCTACCCTTACAGGGTTATTGTCTCAAGCAATTAATCCCAAAGGAGCAGCGTTAGCTTACGTTTTAGAACGATAGCAACAGCGTAGGCAGCTTTTCATTACATTTACAAATTTTTCAAACCCCGTCCACAGTGAACCAGACATCCTTGTCTGTGCATGAACGCTAGCTAGTCCCTCCCATAAAGAGGAGGGGCAAACCAAGGAGAAATGATCGCTTCTATAACTGTATACTTTGTTTGTGAACATATGCGCTCTCATTCTAAAAATACTACAGCTAATCAACGATCAAAAATTTCTCGAGCAATAATGTTGCGATTCATCACACATACATTATTCCCTCAACCGCATTTGTTGCAAACGTTTCCTGGAGGCAGAGATTACGCATGCGCTAGCGGAGATGGGCAAGTACTTATGCGTGCAAGCGATCTTTCTGCCAATAAGGGCTATATATATCTTGTAGTTAGAACTCCATTCTATTAAGTTGTAAAGCTATATCCCTTACTGAAACCAGGTTTTTCAGTACATTCAGCGACAGAGTTTCTGCGAGTTCTCGTCACAACGATTCCTTAGGGTCGTGCAAAATAGATTCACGATCTCTTAAGGTCGTGAGAAAGGAATTCATGAAATGAATTCAGAATCCCTAGGTTCTCATCGCGCCGAATCTCTCGGTTCCTGCGATCCAGAGTTCTTTTTTTCTGAAAACTTTATGGTCGACCTTCCCCCCCCTACGGGATGGGTCTTCCAGGGGTAGCGTGACTTGTTACATCACTATGGCTGCTAGGCTAGTTTCGCCAGCACCGATCCTCTAGTTTTTGAACGAACCGCCATCATCTTCCTTCGACCCTCCCAATTTGAGGGGTTTGGTTAGCAGGCAGCTTGTGATTCTTTCTTGTGGTCGAGAAACCTGCAATTTCCGGGACAGAAACTAATGGGGAATAAAATTTTAATTTTTTACATTCCAGTTTATTTCCCCTGGCAGGTCTTGCCTGAATTAGACGGGAGTTTTCTCGCTAGCGAGAAAGCGTTCGATAGCAACTCTTTTGGGTAACCGGTCAATGGCAATCGAATGTATGGTCTTGTTGAAGCAAAACCCAAATACGAGACATCACCCTTTTCAGGAAACTCTCGTTCCTGAGAAGTTTTACGTAACTTCAACTAGTGTTATTAAAACTTCTTGAAGGCAATAAGCCTTCCCGGAGCATGCGCTCTGTCTAAGGCAAAACCGTGAGGTTATTGTCAAAAACTCAGGTTCTACCGTTTGATTGAGTCAGCCGCATCCCGACATTATACCTTGGGTACAACAACTTAACGTTTTACACGTTAGGCTTCTGAGACTTTATTCTACCCTTACAGGGTTATTGTCTCAAGCAATTAGTCCCAAAGGAGCAGTGTTAGTTTATGTTTTAGAATGATAGCAACAGCGTCGGTAGCTTTTCATTACATTTACGAACGTTTCAAATCCCACCCACTGGGAACCAAACATCATTGTCTGTGTATGAATGCTGGCTAGCCCCTCCCATGAAGAGGAGGGACAAACCAAGAAGAAATGATTGCTTCTCTAACTGTATATTTTGTTTGAGAACATATGCGCTCTCATTCAAAAATTTACTACAGCTAGTCAACGATCAAAAATTCCTTGGGCAATAATGTTACAATTCGTCACACATACATTATTCCCGCAACCGGATTTGTAGCAAATGTTTCCTGGAGGCAGAGATTACGCATGCGCTAGCGCAGATGGGCAAGTACTTATGCGTGCAGGCGATCTTTCTGCCAATAAGAGCTATATATATCTTGCAATTCAGTATGTTACTTGGCTACTTTCCCGTAACCAGACATATGGCATTTATGTTCGGCCTTCTTATAGGCACTTCTTCCTTTCTCCCGATCGGAAGTCTTAGTCTCTCCCACAATGACTTTGATTGGAAACTTCTCATAGGCATATCTGTTCCCTAGTAGGGAACATTCAATACTTATGCTAGTTTACCAATCGGACACTGAGAAGTACAAACGTTTTCGTCCTAAGAAGGAGGAATCTCCGTTACGAACGTTTTCAACGTCCTTCAGCTGAGTTCCGGACATGACTCTAAGTCAGGTTACGCCCGTATGCTTGTCATGTTCACAGTTCGGTGTTACTACTCCGTAGCAGACTTATGCTTATTACCCATCCGACAATAGATTGAAGATATATCTCAATCTCTTCTCGTGGTTGGTTGGATGCGTTCAGCGATCTCTATGGAGATTTGCTCTTATAACATAAGCTGTACTGACTAACTGGTTTACCGTCTGGTATCGGTCTTATTCGGCCAACCCCAACTAGATTGGTGGCAGTTGGAGGGAGGACAGGCTCCTCCCCTTCATTGCAAAAACGTGCTAGTAGTTGCACGTCTCAACATCACCTCGAGATGTGTTAGATGCTATGCAACCCCCCTCCCCGTGGACAAACTGCAGATGGTGGCTGTCAGACGAGAGCTTCTGCAAAGAGGCCAATCTTCTCATCTCCCCTCTGGATCTGATGCTCTCTTCAGATGTATCAAAACAGGGATGGGGCCATATGCCGCACCAGTCCATCTTTTTCTGTTGGCCCAATTCAGAAAGGTACCAGCATTTATCTCTTAGAGAACCATCTAGCAATAGGAAGCCTCAGATGTACAGAGGACAGCTAGGTGCGCCCCTCTGCTCGCGTCAATCCTGGTACAGGAATGTGCTTGCAGATAACCTGTACAGGACCACTTTGATAGTGGGCTTCGAGTATCTTTGAATCATCTTGTAGCTAACAAAGTCTTGTCTTTGTGGGATCCCCCAACTGTGGTCATGCTCGGAACGGCCCTGAAATTCAGGCTCCCGCTCGACCGTTCCCCAGTCCCGGAACACGAGACCCACGAACAGGATACTGTATATTGCAAGGTCGGTGGGGTAGCTGAGAGGTGAACGCTTTTTCCCCCATTTGGTCTGGTGAGAAAGTCCTCAACCAAGCCAGGATAAGCAGGATCTTATCAATGACCTCAAAAGCTTTGCTAAGGCATCAAGCAGAATGGTTCCCGGACCTTCTGCAGCTCGTGACGGAGTTCCGAGGGATCTTCCTCCACGACACGATCTTCCAATTAGCCACATGCCAACAGTTTCAAAGGCCATAGCTTTGCTTCGGCTTCACGCCCGGAAACGGTCCTACACCTCCTCTCTCAGAGAGGCCTTTTGCAACGAGTTGCGGAAAAGATGTCTAGACACCTCAGACACTTCTCAGCGTCGGTCTTCTAGGCAAAGTGTTCTGTCCTTTGCGACTGATGTTGTGGAAGGGGTTCTCTCCCTTCGATACCTTTACTCATACAAAGTTTGAGATAACTTGTCCTCCGTCAGTCCTCAACCACCTCCTGGGAACGCGGTTCAAGTCCTTCAGTCCCTGAAGGACCCTCTCTATGAACCTTTATGCCTAGCAACAGATTGCTTCCTTACATGGAAGATGGCCTTTCTACTCACTTGGGCTTTGAGTTGTATGATTCATCTTCTGATGTCTCCTACTGTAGGAGACGGCATCCCTGAGTTGATTGCCAAGACTCAAAATCCGAGTGTGCTGTACCCTAGGTGCAGCCCATTCTGGATAGTCTTCGTTCGGTAACGAAGACCCTTTCAACAGGTCTTACCCAGTGAGGAGTCTGTGGTGTTACTTTAAGAGAACAACACCAGCTTGCCCCTTCAGGATCGGAAGGCTATTGAGTTTGCTCTCAATCTAGACCCTCCTCCATCCTAGGACCCAGAGCTCGTAACGTCAGTGGCGTTGCTACATCCTTGGTGTTCAAGAAACTATGCTGTGGCTCAGAATCAGGTACTGTAGGTGGGTGTGTAAAAGCGTCAATCGACCTTCACGGCCCACTACCTGCAAAGACATAACCCACAAGAACATGGAGACCTTTTCTATTGGTCCTGTGGTGATCGCACAACAAATGGTCTAAACACCTCAGGCTCCTTAATGGACAGGTAGCAGAGGGTTGAGGGCTGAGGTTACCCTGGTTAGTCTTGGGTGAATGAGTAAGAATCACTTGCTCCTTTCTTCCTTTCACCTTCTCCCCTCTGGGGAAAACAGCTCCGCAAGCCTCAGCGTAGCAGACCTGACCTCGCTGCAGGTAAGACTCATTTCCCTTTTTTCTCCTAAGTAGAGAATAATACTTTGTAACATCCCTGATACCTTGTTGAGGGAGGGTATTTGGTAAGTCTCAAGTTGATATGTTAAAGACAAGCCACACTGTTAGTTCCACTCACACACAAGCTTCTGCAGACTGCTATCAGTGCATTACCTCATATCAGCGCTTGATTTTAGCAAGGGTAGGGTACCTTCTACAATCGATCACAGATCGAAATAGAGAGGACCTTGGGTCATGACCAAGGCCAGTTGGTGAGGACTTCTTCCCTCTTAAAAGTAAATTACCCCTATAAATAGCAGTGTTTGTATTTATGCCGGAACAAATAACAAATTTGGAAGTAATTTGGATTTTTCTTAGTATATAAACCCTAAAGTTATTTATACAAATTGGCCCGCCACCCTGTCCCCCAAGAAGTCCCGCCATGAAGCAAAGTGGTTACTCAGCTGAGTGGTGTGAGTGAGCGGGGTAGCCAGTCTACCCCACCCCCCACCTGCTAACTAGCGTATGGGGTAGTTATCCCTCTCTAAAATTAAGGCCAATTCACACGACCCGTTTTCTTTCCGACAGGCTGGCCGTTAGTTAAGTGGCGTCTAGCTTTCTTACGTGTATTCAAATGCAACTGTTCACACGACCCGTTAGACTGACGGCGGCCCTTAGTCGTCAGCCGTCTGAGTCGGCTCAGCTTTCTGTCCAAGAAACCTTGGCTGGTTTGACGGACGTTAGCCACCCGTCCCAACCAACGGGTGGATGGTGTTTCGTCTGAACGAGGACCTGTATCATATCCGTTCGTTTCCTGGCCTACAGCCCCAACTTTTCCTCATAGTATAGAGTCATAGAAATTAGTTAGTTTGTTGTTGACACCATTTATGAGAGGTTAATTGAACTTTTCATGGGTATGAGATGTTTGACATGGCAAACAGTATGTATAGCAATAATTTACATAAAGAAAAGATATGGAAAATTACTGGAGAGGCATTGAATTAAACAGGTGAGTTTATCATGATTTTAATATTCTTGGCATGGTGCATAAAGTACAATGAAGTTGCATAACTTATTTTATCATCACAGTTAACAACCAACATCTTTTAGTGTCAAAATGATTGTAATTTACTCGGTCCTCACGTGACAGTGTCTTAAGTAAACAATGAAAACCGCGTGCGGTAAACAGATACGGAACGCCTCTTGTGAATGTACATTTCGACGGCGGTTAGCCACCACCCAGCCTGTCGGAAAGAAAACGGCTCGTGTGAGTCGGTCTTTATCGTGGCTCGTCTTTCAGCTACGCCGAAAGTGATACCCTATAAATAGCTTCAGGTTTGTTTACAAGGAAAAATACAAATTACTTCCAAATTTGTTATCTTTTGTATATGAACTATAAAAACTTTAAAAAACAAGAGGAAGAGAAATAAGATAGAATAGTTTGCCAGAGTGTATCCTCAAGCAAGAGAGAGGCCTACCCCAAGACAATAAAAGACCATGGTACAGAGGCTATGTCACTATCCAAGACCAGAGAACAGTGGTTTGATTTTTGAGTGTTTTTCTCCTAGAAGAGCTGCTTACCATAGCTAAAGAGCCTATTCTACCCTTACCAAGAGGAAAGTAACCACTGAACAATTACATTGCAATAGTTAACCCCTTGAGCAAAGAGGAATTGTTTGGTAATCTCATTGTTGTCAGGTACATGAGGACAGATGATAATATGTAAAGAATAGGCCAGACTATTCGGTGTATGTGTAGACAAAAGGAAAATAAGCTGTAACCAGAGAAAAGGATCCAATGTAGTACTGTCTTGCCAGTCAAAGGACCCAGTAACTCTCTGGCAGTAGTATATCATTCTTGCAGTAGTGTATCATTCTTGTGCTGTGGCTCGGGTACCAGCTACTTTGGTCTACCCGGCTACCTTGGTAGCTAGGCCTGGCCAAGTAGCCTCACCTGATTCATTTACTCTGGTAATCGGTTGGAAGAGATGGTGGCATGGCTTTAGGGCTGATGAAAGAGGTATTGCGGTCTCCATCATCCTTCCCTCATGGTCGTTGGACGGTGGCTCCCACCACTTGCATAGATTTGCTCCTGGAAGAGAAGGAGGCACTATTCTATGCCATACTAGAAGGCTTGTGCTCTCTAGTAGGTGGAGAATGTTGGGTAGAGGGTTCTTTTTCTTGTGTCCAGGGGTCCCTTCCTCACGACCTTTGGTGCGGTGAATTCATGGAGAACTGCTTCTCAGGACTCCTTAATCCATTGGGCTATTGCCTCTAAAGGCTCTGGCCTTTCGAAGTAAACCGGAGCCAAACCTTTGGGTTCAGCCGATCCTGTAGGTTTTGGATCAAGAAAAGGCCCTGCACCTGTTCCAAGACCGTCCGCCGCTCCACGTGCAACTTCTTAGAAAGAGCCTGTGCATGCTTAAGAATGTGACCCCAATTCCTGACCCAGTGCCAGCACTCCCCACCTCTTTCCAAGTCCATCGACCTGACCCTTGTGACGGGGGATCCTTGGTCTCTTTGTCCTTCCTTAGTGTCATTGGGTGTGCCTTTCTCTTCTCCAGTGTTGTGGTCCCTGTTGGAACAACGTGTATGGTTACTTCAGGAGGGGTGACGTTGGGAAAAGGGAGGAAGAGGGAAATGCTGAGATGAGTGTTCCCCCTCTCCTGGTACTGAGAGTAGGGAGTTGTCTGTCTCATCACTAGACAACATGGCAGAGACATAGGGCAAAATTATGGTTTGTGAGTGTCCTTCGGGACAGCTACTTGCTTCCCTTTCAGGACCACTGTCCTCCCTTATCTCCTGTTCCAATCCAGTTTGTTGGATTTTCCATCATCAGGGAAAGATCTGGTTTTGCAGGCAGAGGTGGATTTGATGTTGGGAAAGAACATGCTCAAAGCTGTTTGGGGAGGTTTTCTGTGCTTTTACAGTTACCTGTTCCTGGTGTAGAAGGCAACCGGGGGCAGGAGACTGGTCATCAATTTCTCTCCACTGAATACGTTTGTTCATCAAACGAAGTTCAGGATGGAAACAGTACTGTCTGTACCGTCTTCCATCAGAGAGGGAAATATCATGCTTTCAGTGGATCTGGATTACACGTACCTTCAAGTGATTGTTCAACAGACCCCTGAAAAGTACCTCTGCTTCTCCCTCATCAGACCCCTGAAAAGTACCTCTGCTTCTCCCTCATCAGACCCCTGAAAAGTACCTCTGCTTCTCCCTCATCAGACCCCTGAAAAGTACCTCTGCTTCTCCCTCATCAGACCCCTGAAAAGTACCTCTGCTTCTCCCTCATCAGACCCCTGAAAAGTACCTCTGCTTCTCCCTCATCAGACCCCTGAAAAGTACTTCTGCTTCTCCCTCAATGGTACTGTGTTGCCAGTTCAAGACTGTTTCATATTGTGTATGGCACCTCGGTTGTTCACTTGGATATTCATCACAGTAGTTGCTTGGGCCCACTCGTGAAGGATACATCTCCTGATGTATGCGCCCACTCGTGAAGGATACATCTCCTGATGTATCTCGACGATTGGTTCATACTGGTCTCATTGAAGAGGCAGTTGCTTCTGGCTCCCAGATGGCCACACACTGAGTGGTATCCTTATCTGCTTGCTCTTTTGGTCTAGGCTCCAAGAGAATTATCCTCCGGACCCACTCTCCTCTGTCATCCAAACCATTGTCTATTCACTGGTAGTGAATATCCAGCATCTCCTTCTAGCGAAAGGCTTTACACAAAGCACTGCACAGGAAATGTCAGGATACCACCAGATATAATTGACAGATGTCTACCATGCGAAATGGGCCATCTTCTTCGATTGGTGTAGTAGAAAGGGTATTTCTCAATTCGGAGCGTATCTAGCACAGATCGCCTATTTCCTCATCTTCCTTCTCTGGGAGAATCGTCTCTCAGTTGTGGCCTTCAAAGGCTACCTCTCAGCCTTGAGTATGGTCTTTTGACTGAAGTGCATAGACTTCTCAGCTTCCTTGGAGCTGTCTATGCTCGTGAAGAGCTTCGAGTAGTCTTGCCCATCCTGTGACCTCAGCCTTTGGAATATGTGCACTAAGTTCTCAGGGCTCTTACTCATCATACCTCGTTTGAGCCTTTAGACAGGTCGTTAGACATGGATCTGACACTCGAGGCTGACACTCGAGGCTTAGCGTCAGCGAAATGATTAATCAAGTTGCACGGTCTCTCTTAATTAGCCAATTGCTCTCGTGGATGTATGGAGGTCTCTTAGTGTTGTACCAGAGTTTATGGCCTAGACACAAAATCTAGCAGTGCTTGACCCCAGGTTTGAGACCTTCTTCATCCCCTCCCTCTGGCAGGAGTTCGGTGGTGATGAACATTATATGCTCTTGTGTCCCGTAAGGTCGCTGCTGTACTATATGAAGAGGACCTGACATCTGAGGCCTGAGTGTAGGAGACTTTTCGTTAGTACTAGCAGGTCCAAGAAAGAGATGTCAAGTAACACGATCTCCTTCTAGCTCTGTTAGATGATCAGAAGATCCTACGGCTTGGCTGATGAGGGTGCCGTTGCTCTGGCTTGGATTATTGCTCACAAAGTCAGGGATATTGCACTCTCTCTCTCTTTACAGTAGGTGGCAGGGAGAGCCAGATAGATTTGCTACTGTGTAAGAGAGACCATCTGATGGAGGTTAGAAATTGCAAGGTGATTAATGGGGATGGTGTAGCAGCACAACATAGGTTAGTGGTAATTGATTGCAGACTAAGGAATTGTAGAAGTTAAAAGAGAAGAATGGACCCAAAGATTAAGTGGTGGAAATTGAAAGAGGAAGAACTGAGAAAATTGTTTAAGGAAAGAGTGCTGGAAGCAGTAAGGTTACATGAGGATGTACAAGAATGGTGGACCGAGAATAGTTAAATGATTCTGAGGATCGGTGAGGAAGTACTTGGAAAGTCATCAGGAAGAAGACCCCAAATGATGCTATTTTTTATTTGCCTTATCTAAAGACATGACATAGATAAGGCAAATAAAAGACTGGAAAATAGAGGTTAAGTTGAAAGGTAAAGTACACAGGACTGTTGTGGGACCAGCAATAATGTATGGAGTGGAGACGTGGGCAATAAAGAAGACAGGAGAGAAGAAACTGGATGTAGCAGAGATGAGAATGTTGAGATGGATGTGTGGGGTGACAAGAAGTGATGAGATACGGAATGAAGTAATTAGGGGTACCACAGGAGTTAGAAAACTATCAGATAAGATCCAAGAAAGTAGACTGAGGGTGTATGGTCATATCATGAGAAAAGATGAACAGTATATTGGGAGGAGGGTGATGGAAATGGAGGTACAGGGAACAAGAAGGAGAGGGAGACCGAAGCCTTCGCTTGGATGGACTGTATCAAGGATGACCTTCGATCAGAAGGATTAACTGGTGATGAAGTGTGTGACAGAGGTAGATGGAGAAAGCTGGTCAGAAACATTGACCCAACATAAAAGTGGGCAAAGATGCAGACAAAGAAGATTGCACTATCTCTCATTCAAAAGGAGCCTGTTGGTGGGACAAGTTTTAAAGGCAGGTTTCTGTAAGAGGCAGATCATCTTCATTGCCTTGTACCTGAGAGATTGTACTCACGAGTCCCTTAATACTTTTATGCTTTGATCTGTGGTGGTTGGTCAGTCCATTATGTAACAAACTCAGCTCCTTACGAGGACAGAATTTCATCTTGCCTAAGGCTTCGTTTTGGCATAAGTTGGGAATGAGTGTAGTATAACTGGCTCTTCCTATTTATTCGTCTGCCCCTCTCTCGGTGTCAGCAGTTGAAGCGTTACAAGTGCATCAGACTCAATACTGGTAAGTTATACTTCAGAGCTCCATTCTTTGAAACAAGAGAAATATATCTCCCCATTCCCCATGCTAGCTGGGGGGATGGTGTATGAAATACTAATCCATTATTGATATGCTTAGTATTCAATTAAGCCGACATTTCTTCCGCCAAAAAAAAAAAAAAAAAATGGGTTCCTTTGATTTTGGTATGATACTTTTAGTACACCCCAGGTTCTATTTGTTTTGTCATCCCTATGATAAACAGATTGAGGTTGGTAGTGATTTTGCTTCGGTCTCCTTTGACCAAGCGTTATTTAGTTCCAGAGAAGTTTCAGAAGCTATCAGTTTGTTCCAAGGGGGACTTCCAATCTGCCAAGCAGTGAGGCTCCTTAATAAAAGAACGAGGATTTGTATGTTCGAGTAGGAACAAATAACAAATTTTGAAAGTAATTTGTATTTGTTCCTACATGAATACAAACTTTTGTTCTTCACGTAGGAGTATTGATTTCAGTGAAGCTGGAACACAGCTGTCAGAATTTTTAACAAGGTGTCAATTATTAACTAGTTGTTACGAGTTGGCAGCGGGAAAGCACCACCCCTCTCGCTTACTCACTGACAAACTGCAGTGGAACCTCTACATACGATTGCCTTTACATACGATTGTTCGAACATCCGAAGTAAAATGCGATCAAATTTTTGTCTCGACACTCGAAGTCATGCAACATCTGATGTAGATCTTGTTTACGCTGGTAGATAGCAGCACGTCGGAGGGACGCCATTGAGCGTCGAGTTGGTCAGTTCTCTGTTCTGGTGCACATCGTGTGGTTGTCCTCTGTTCGGTATGTTATTAACAGTGCTTATTATCTTCCTTTTCTCACGTTTCATTTTTGATTTTGGGTATAATCATGGGTCTTAACAAGCTTAGTTTCGGTACAGGTATTAGTAGTGGTGAGGAAAGAAAGAAGGCAATGCTTTCATTAGAATTGAAGCAAGAAATTTTAGAAAAAAATGAGTTCGGTGTGCATGCGAGTGATCTGGCTAAATAATATGGCCGGAGTAGGTCTATGATCTCGATGATCATCAAGCAGAAGGAAGCCCCTAAAACAGTCAAACCATCGAAGGGGATTACAGTGAAGCAAAGAAAACTAAGATTGAGAGAGAGAGAGAGAGAGAGAGAGAGAGAGAGAGAGAGAGATGATGATGTTTATTGTCAAGCATGCAATAAAACATGCTGAATAAGTGAATCCTTAAAATAAGTTTTAAAAAGTTATCATTAATCTCTCTCTCTCTCTCTCTCTCTCTCTCTCTCTCTCTCTCTGTAGAAATCTATTTGAAGGCAGGCAAATCTGGTGAGTTTATCTGGCCTTTAGAGGAGAGAGAGAGAGAGAGAGAGAGAGAGAGAGAGAGGGGAGGGAGATATATATATATATATATATATAACAATAACTTTTTAAAACTTATCTTAAGAATTCACTTATTTAGCTTGTTTTATTCCATGCTCGGCAATAAACATCATCATCTCTCTCTCTCTCTCTCTCTCTCTCTCTCTCTCTCTGTTCTTTTATTACAAAGAAGTGTCGTATGTAAGTGAAGAAAATTAAAAATCAAAAAGAAAAAACATGTAAAAAAAATTTAAATTATAAAAAAAAATAAATAAACTAAATTAGGTTAAAGTTCACGTAATGTAAGTTAGAGTAAGTTACGGTATGTTATCGCAGTCACCATCTCTACCTCCTCGCCGACCGTCCGTCTCCTCCTGCGTAGCAAATCCTACACCTACGTTGGCCTGTCTCTAAGGTAAAGTGACAATAGAAACCTCTTTTTTATTTATTATTTCTTTATAATTCTTTTTTTACATCTATCTTACATAAAGCAATTGTATTATTGTTATGTGTAATTATGTGTAGTAATTTATTAAGGATTTATCATAGGTTTTTGGGCTGTAGAACGAATTATACAAATTACAGTGTATTCTTATGGGAATATTTGCTCCAACATACGATTGTTTTAACATACGAAGCAGGTTCCGGAACGAATTAAGAACGTATGTAGAGGTTCCGCTGTACTTTGTTTTCAGCCATCAGTGGAGACAGATGTCTGTCTCCGCTGGCTGTAACTTTTGAAAATTTTTGTTCCTGGTATGACAGGCATCTCATGGATACACTTTCCCTCCCAGATGAAGGAGCATGTCAGGATACATTTCCTTCCTAGTACAGTGGTAATGCATTTGCCTAGCATTTGCATGGCAGCAGATTGATCCCACCCCGAGACAGTAAGTTTAAACTGTTTTCTTCACTCCCATAACGTTTTATTGAAACCTTTATGCATAGAGGTGTTTTCTGTACGAGCCCTAGTTAATAGATTAAATTTTCTTTGTTCGGGAAGGTAGTTATTCAGCGAATGATGATCAAACAAGAAAACAGGACTGCTATCCATTGGTTTTCTTTAGGAATAAGTAGTCTTTAAAACTTGATGAGTATGAGTTTCATATTAGTCACTCTTACTGTTTTTTCCTTCCAGTGGAAAAGATAAGGGTAACCAACCACCACCGTGGACGAAAAACACTACGAAAGTTTAAATGTGATTGTGTTTTCTCCTTAACAGTCCATGATTGCGATCATACTCTCTTTGCCGAGGAATCGTTGAATGACATGCCGATGTGAGCAGGCTTGGAACATTTCCACACAGGCTGGAGATGCAAACAGCCTTGGAACGTTTCCTCCTTTGCTCGTTATCGCTACTCTATTTAGCGTTTTGCTCGCTCTTACAATAGTTCCATCTGTTTAATTTGCTTTACCATTAGAGCTATACTAGATATACTGCTAGGGATTTACACAATATTAAAAGAGCAGCGTAAGGTGAGTACATGATTGCAAGTCTCAGCCCCGTTACTTAAGTGGTTGCTTAAACTGTTTTATTCACTCCCATTCTGTTTTATTGAAAGCTTTATGCATAGAGGCATTTTCTGTACAATGACTGGTTCATACATTAAATTCTCTTTGCTTAGGAAGGTAGTTGGTCGGCAGATGATGATCAAACGGAAGAAGATGAAACCGCCATCCATTTAATTTCTTTTGGAATAAGTAGTCTTTAAAAACCAATCAGTAGTTTGATTGTGATTGTGTTATCTCCTTAACAGTCCACAAATGCAATTATGCTCTCTTTGCCAAGGAAATGTTGAAATGACACGGCGATGCTAGCAGTTTTGGACCATTTCCACAGTCTCTCAATGTAAAAAGCCTTTGAACGTTTTCTCTTTTGCTCATTACTGCTAATCTATCTAGCGTTTTGCTCACTCTTACAATAGTTCCATCTGTCTAGTTTGTTTTCCCATTAGAGCTCTACTAGTTATACTACTAGGGATTTACACATTAATAAAAAAGCGGTGTGATATGAGTACATGATTGCAAGTCACAGCCCAGTTGCCTAAGTGGTGGTTTGCCACCGTTTGCGCGCACTCACATCTGTTTGTGATTGGTTACATAACTTTCAATTACAATCGATTGGTCATACACCATGTTTCCTGCCTGCTAGATTGCTCCTCCATGGGAGGAACACTTCTAGCCCTCTTATTGGTTTCTAAAAAATGTAAATGACTCATATACTAATACATATCTGAGGAGGTACTTAGTCTTGTACTGTATAATTAGGAGGAATGCATTTACTTCCCAAGGGCACTATCTGGTAGGCACTGCTCTAGTGGTTGCTCTTAGGCATATAACTCGGAGCAGTCACTTGCTGATGCCCTACTAGCCTTTGGCATGTCACCGTTTGCCGATAGCCTGGGAGTCCCGATCCTGTTGCTCCCCCCAATCCTTTCCCCTTTTACTACCAATCAGGCTTCAGATGGATAGTAGATATATGCTCAAACGTCATATCGATCATGCTCTTTGTCAACACAGTCCAAGGATGGATACTGACTTCGGACAAAAGTATATTGGACTGACAAGTATGGCAGAGCAGACAGGTCAAAGGAGCAACCAATACATGCCAAGAAGGGCCAGTCACTGGCTATGAAAGTCAGTGGTTATATGATATATGATGTTGAGAACACCACTTCTCTTCCAGGCAGGAAAATTAAGTAACGTTGGTTGGTCAGTACTTGGATGAGAAACTTCTTGGAAATCCCACGGGCTATTGATAAATATACTGTGGAACCTCTACATACGATTGTTCCAACATCCGAAGTAAAATTGGATCAAATTTTTGTCTCGACACCCGAAGTCATGCCCCAACATCCGACTTAGATCTTGTTTACGCCGGTAGATAGCAGCACGTCGGAGGGACGCCATGAGCGTCGAGTTTGTCAATTCTCTGTTCTCGTGCGCATCTTGTGGTTGTCCTCTGTTCGGTCTGTTATTAACAGTGCTTATTATCTTCCTTTTCTCACGTTTCATTTTTTATTTTAAGTATAGTCATGGGTCCTAACAAGCTTAGTTTCGGTACAGGTATTAGTAGTGGTGAGAAAAGGAAGAAGGCAATGCTTTCATTAGAATTGAAGCAAGAAATTATAGAAAAACATGAGTGCAGTGTGCGTGTGAGTGATCTGGCTAAACAATACGGCCGGAATAGGTCTACGATCTCGACGATCATCATCAAGCAGAAGGAAGCCATTAAAGCTGTCAAACCATCGAAGGGAATCAAAGTGAAGCAAAGAAAACTAAGATTGAGAGAGAGAGAGAGAGAGAGAGAGAGAGAGAGAGAGAGAGAGATGATTATTGTCGAGCATGCAATAAAACAAGCTGAATAAGTGAATCCTTAAAATAAGTTTTAAAAAGTTACCGTTAATATCTCTCTCTCTCTCTCTCTCTCTCTCTCTCTCTCTCTCTCTGTCAGAATTCTATTTAAAGGCAGGCAAATCTGGTGAGTTTATCTGGTCTTTAATGAGAAAGAGAGAGAGAGATAGAGAGAGATTAACGATAACTTTTTAAAACTTATCTTAAGGATTCACTTAATTCAGCTTGTTTTATTGCATGCTCGACAATAAACATCATCATCATTCTCTCTCTCTCTCTCATCTCTCTCTCTCTCTCTCTCAGTGTTCTTTTATTACAAAGAAGTGTCATATGTAAGTGATGAAAATTAAAAATCATAAAAAAAAATGTAAAAAAAATATAAAATATAAAAATAAAAAAAAAAGATAAATAAGCTAAGTTAGGTTAAAGTTCGCGTAGTGTAAGTTAGAGTAAGTTACGGTATGTTATCGCAGTCACCATCTCTACCTCCTCGTCGACCGTCCGTCTCCTCCTGCGTAGCAAATCCTACACCTGTGTTGGCCGGTCTCTAAGGTAAAGTGACAATAAAAGCCCCTTTTTTATTTATTATTTCTTCATAATTATTCTTTGTTAAATCTCTCTCGTATATAATGCAATTATATTAATGTTATGTGTAATTATGTGTAGTAATTTATTAAGGATTTATCATAGGTTTTTGGGTTGTAGAACGAATTATACAATTTACAGTGTATTCTTAGGGGAATATTTACTCCAACATACGATTGTTTTAACATATGAAGCAGGTCCCGGAACGAATTAAGATCGTATGTAGAGGTTCCACTCTATAAGAAAATTCTAATAACACTTTCAAATTTAGCATGCCCCTGAACAAGGATGGCATACTAAATACCGAAGTGTTTCACAATTTTTGCCTCTTTCACTAGGGGAGCACTTCCTCTTTCGATGCAATCTGTGGGAGGATTCCTACAACTCGTTTAGAGGACGAGTTGGTGTCATGCATTAGAGCGTGAGACTGTGGTCATCCTCCAGTCTGGATTTCTTTTCTGCACCAACTCTTCCTCCTCTAACTTACCACCATCAGCCTCATGGGCCTGCTGCCAGGAAATGTTGAAGGTCTTAACCTCCAAGTAAAGGGTGAGGTCTTGCGGCAGGTTGGTGCTCTCCAGAGCCCACTCATGTACCTCATTGTGCACACAAACATGCTCACTTGCTTTTATCCGCATGTCCGCAGTCTTGCTTTTTTAAGATGGTACAACATTGAGTAATATTAGCCGATAAGGTTACCATCCTTTACTCAGGCAGGATTAGGTTAAGGACCTAACTCTTGAGTGCAAAGGTTCAGACCATGGTAGAGAAGATTCCTTTACAAGGGTTCTGCAACAGGTCCCCAGGCTTCTTCAGTCAACTCTTTCTGGTTGAGAAGGAGCCTAGAGGCTGCAGACCGGTTGTAAACTTATCAGTCTTGAGCGGGTTTGTATGTCATCCCGTTCAAGATGGAGACCGCAGCCATAGTCAGACAAGCAATCAGACCGCTAGGCTTCAGGATATAATATGTGACCTATCGATATACAGTACAATACTGTACTTGCGAGACACTTGCACCTTCTCGAGTGCGCAGTTACCTGTACATTGGTGTCAAGCCCCTTGTTCGGTCCCCGCGGAGTATGCAACAGGAGCCAGGAGCCCTCGGATCTGCTTCGACTGGCTTTTCAGGCTTTGGTGGTTTGTGGAGTACCCCCGGTGTTTACCACACCCCTTTGGAGGCTGAAAGCTCTTCACCTTTCTCCTTGCAGACTGTTGATAACAAGTTTGACCTAAGGAAGTAGTGTTGCCATTGTACGTGCATAGAATTTTCCTAAAGCGATTTGTTAGGTTTTCAAGCGACACATTATTTCTTTCAGACTTAACTTGTAGCAGGAGAAGAGCATTTTATTCTAAATTTTTTATACATATTTAAATTCTTATTATTTAAGGATTAAATAAAAAATCCTAATGTATATTTATTTTATTTATTGTAGTTTTGGTTTCATTATCAAAGCTTAATTACCAAAATTTAAAGTAATGCTACAAAGTTACCATGTTTTGAGATAAAAAACCACAAAAAAGCATCACTTGTTGTCAGTTGAGATGGAAGGAATTTGTCTTTCCTCCCCTTTGAGAACTAAATCCTGAAGGCTGTTCGATAAGAATTACGTTCGTGTGACTCCAACCATTTCTCTTGTGTGGGAGAGTCAGTGTTACCTCTGTGCTCACACGCTCTTTCTCCCATTGGCTCCCTCTAGACAAGAAATTTCATGCATCTGTGAACCCTATTGATCCCGAAGTTACTACCCTGACTCTGGGAACATATATGGGAAAGGATCAGTTAGGAGCTTACCATCATCTCAGCCTTTGAGTGTGCCAACATGGAAGGAGCTTCCAGGGCGAGCCTCCAGGCAACATCCTGGCTGGACTACATTGTTGCAATGGTGTGCTTCGCTTCTTTTCAGGACCATTCAGTGCTGGAAAAAATAGGTCTTTCCCAGCCTTGGGTAGCACAGACAAAGCAATCAGGGAACAACATATCTTTTTCTTTGTTGCTAGTCTATGTAAAGGATGAAAGAGACCCATCACCTGAGTTCAAGAGTAAGTGGCCAGGATCTCGAATCTAGGAAGACACGAGTCCAGCTTTTTTTCAACTCTGCCCTACAAAGGCAACCAGCTAGAACCAGAATATTTTACCTTCCTTTTCTTTATGAGGGGACCATTATGTCTCTTCCTTCAGTACTGAAGGAATGCAAAAGAAATCCTAAATCTGTTTTTTCTGGCTTTGTGCAAAACTTGGACGCTTGCTGTCACAAGGGGATGAAATAGCTACCACTGTTTCATTCACACAAAGCCAGAATATTAGATCTACCATAGCCTTTAGGAAGAACATGTCATGAGTTGAGTATTCAAACCAGGTGTCTGAAAGTGTCGGACCACGAGTATTCAAAGCAGTTGTCTGGAGGCGCCAGACCACGAGTATTCAAAGCAGGTGTCCGGAAGCGTCAGACCACCTTCACAGAACACTGCTTACGGAAATACACCCACAAATCTGTGGACACTTTTACCACAGGTCCTGGTGGTTGCTGCTCAACAGGTAGTGTAGCAAACCCAGTTCATTCACATGACAAGAAGCAAAGCATCAAAGGCAGCAGGTGTGCCATCAGTCTAGGATAAGAGTGAGAATGTCTAGCCTTTCTTCCTCTTCCATCTCCTTTCTTGGGGTGCAGCAGTCACACCGTTGTCACTGAAACAGATGTTGTTGCAGGTAAGCTTCATTACTGGGTATCTTTTTTATTGCAATGTAAACACAGCAATCTACTATTGTCTTACATTACAGACATGGTACTGTATATTACAAGGATACAAGTTCTTCCATTACCATCTGTCATTTGACAGTACCTAGCCTATATCCTACAAATAATGTCATAGAGAGTGGATTGCAATCATTGCTCTGCTCCCAAGAGGTGTGATGTTTAGACATACTGTACTGGGATTTTATCCTACCATTTTGATGATACAAACTTCCCACGTAAGGATAAGTCTCCTATTGAAGGGCGAAGGTTTGTATTCGTGCAAGAATAAATTATACTTCCCACCTCATGCACCCTGCAAGCCTTGTTAAAATTTTAATAGCCGAAATCCTGTTACAGTAACAGAAAAATTACTCCTATTAAAGGACTTAGAATTGTATAGTTAGGAAAAATAAAAATTATTTTTGAAATTCGTGATAAATATGAGGGATTGAACTTTTAAGATAATGTCATGGATATGAAAAAGACATAAATAGTGAGTTGAATATTTAAAATTATTTTTTTTCTCATAAATGTGCTTATAACAATTATGGCTCACAGCAGATGAGAATTAATGGCTGCTAAGATGATGTCTGATATTTTTCAATATGTTTTGAATAGTGCATTTGTTTGAAAACATTTATATATTCCAGGCTTCCAACCACAGCAGATGATTTGCTTCTCTTAGAGTTAGAATCAGCTTTAGCTGAAAGTATGCCGGGAGAAGGTGATGACCTAGGCTCCTGTACACCTCGTACTCCTACAGATGAAGCATTATTCTCATTCAATAACCAGGCAAAAAGAATAGCATTCCTTTATGATTCAACATTAACTGCATTCCTCATGATGGGCAATTTATCTCAGGTAAGAAGGATAACCCTTTGATCTAAATGAATCTTCCCAACCTTTAACAAAAAGAATTTCTACCCCACTTTCTCTCCCATTTCCCTCTCCCCTCTAGCGCCCAGTAACCCTGTTAGGTTGTGCCATGGGGGAACATAACCTCATGCCTATTACAGTACGGTCCCCAAATATTGCAGATTTTGATACACATAATGGGAATAATGCCATTAGAGTCTAGACAAACAACAGCTTGCACAGTCAAATGTTTTTACTGTTCTACCCATTTTCAATACATGTACTGTACTTTCTATGTACTGTACTTTCTATGTACTATACGTACTGTATTTTGTCTAATATGAAACTGTTCTCATGGATAAATAAAACATTTAAAAAGTTTTAAAGTTTTAATAACTAGAACAATTTTAAAATTAAATAAAAAATGGTGAAAACTCCCACACGCAAACTCTGCAAGTGTATTTTACAATACAGTGCCATAATTTCCTTCCTTTCAAAATCTTTAAAAAACATTTTGGGTGGAATTTCCTCTACTCATCCTCTGCCTAAAAACTTTCAAACTCCTCTATTTCATCCTCTGTGAAGAGTTCTTCTACAGAAGGAAGGCTTTGTGAACCCATTGGAGTTTTCAGGGACTGGTGGGTCATGCTTGTTTTCACTCCCGTTTCGCCTAACAAACTTTTGTTCCATAACTGGAATACGAACCTACGATATTTATTAGGGATATTACTTTCGGCGAAGCTGAAAGGTATGTGTACATACATACATACATACATACACATACAGAAATAAATATATATATATATATATATATATATATATATATATATATATATATATATATATATATATATACAAGGAGTTACAAGGATTTTGGATGTATCAGACTTTCTAGTCCATATGCAGGGTCTCCATTTGATCTTTGGTAGAGCAATTTAGTTTAAGCCTTTAGAGAGTTCTTATGATTTTGTTTAACTTATTCTTGAACTCGTTTACCGTGTTACTGTTTACTACATCCGCTGGAAGTCTATTCATAGTACCTGTATTTGCTATTTTGTATGTAAAGAAATTGCCACTTTGAGTGGCATTGTATCTTTTCAATTCAAGTTTGTATCCGTTACATCTGGACTGATTTGTGCTAAGCGTGAATAGGTTGTTTTAAGCTACATTTGTTATTCCTTTAAAAATTTTATATGCCCCTATTAAGTGTTCTCTTAGTCGTCTTGTTTGTAGATGAAATAAGTTCAAAACGTTCCACCCTCCATCTATATCTAAATTGCCTTAGTGTTGAAACTAGTTTGGTGGCTGTAGTTTGTACTGCATCCAGTCTATATATATCCTTCTGAATACTTGGAGCCCAGAATTGGACTCTGTATTCTAGATGGAGTCTTAGTAGTGATGTGTACAGCTTTAGTACAGTGTCTTTGTTTCTGTATTTGAATTGTCTCTCTATGTATCCTATTATTTTTTGTGCTTTCTTTTCAGCTTTTATGCTCTGTTTGTTGAACTTCAAATCCTTGCTGATAATAATACTGAGATCTTTTTTCTGGTCCAAACTTTCTATTTCATTACCCAGCAGTGAGTAATCTGATTGTGGGTTACTACAACATATGTGCATGACTTGACATTTCCCACAGTTGAAAGGCATTTGCCATTTTTTGGACCATTGTCTTACATCTTTTGAGTTTGCAGAATTTATGCCTAGTTTAGTATCATAGTATCATCGGCAAATTTGGCTTTCTACTAGTGAATCCTAAATTTATGACGTTAATGTAGATCAGAAATAGCAATGGGCCAAGGACAGAGCCTTGGCATACTGCACTTCCAACAGCTGCACTCTGTGAAGCTTCTCTATTGATTTCAACTCTCTGTTTTCTGTTTATCTTTGATTCATTTAGCTGGCTCGTCAATGATATCTAGTGCTCTAATTTTGACCATTGATTTTCTATGGCGAACTTTGTCAAAAGCCTTTTGAAAATCTAGGTATATGATGACTATTGCCCTGCTCTTGTCATAAATGCTAAACATTTGGACAAATTCGTAAAGATTTGTCACACATGATCTCTTTTGTCTAAAACCATGTTGGCAGTCTATCAGAAGATGGTTTTTCTCTGTATGTTCTATACTACTATTGAATCTACTATTATTGATTAAAAAATTTGGTAAGGTACTGAAGTTAGATACATAGGTCTGCAGTTGTCAGGTTCTTCTTTTGGTCCCTTCTTGTAGATTAGAACAACATTACTTAGTTTCCATCTTTGTGGTGCATTTCTTTCATTATCGTCTCTTCAGGACATTCTATAAAAGTGTGGGGTTATCCCTTCTTCCAGTTCTATAATTTGTCTTGGATGAATATCATCTGGACCTGGTGCTTTAGACTTGCTGAGACCTTTTATTTTCTTTTTTGCCATCATCCAGTATAAAAGTGATTCTGCTTAATGGTTGTGGCCCTTCGTATTTGATAGCTGGTTCAGGGAGGGTCGCTGATTCTTCCCTAGTGAATACAGTTGTGAAATATGCATTCATCAGTTTGGCTTTTCAAAATCATTTGTTATAAGATTACCCTCCAAGTTTCTTAATGGGCTAATGTTGTTTTTGATTGGTTTTCTATTGTTTGCATATACAAAAAAATCTTTTGGGTTTTCTTTTCTAGCTGTAGCCACTCTTTTCTTTTCATTGATCTTGGCCTTTCTAACTAGTTTATATACTTTTTGGCTTAACTTCTTGTGCTTGGAAATTTCATGGATTGAAGGCTGTGGACCCAATGACTTATGTTTCTTGTCTCTACTTCTTATTGCATTGGCCATTTCTTTGTTGAACCACTTAGGTTGTAGAGTTCCATTTGGTAAAATTTTTCGAACCGGTATACATTCAGCCCTTTTTTTCATTATATATTGATACAAAAGAATCCCATTGTGTATCTATGTTCCCAGTTTTGTTTATTCTAAATTCTTGGTGTATTCCTTCAGTTTTATCCAGTTATAACTACAACTGTAGTCTAGCATTTTTATATTTTTCTTTTATTTTAGATAAGGAATATTTACCTGAAGCCTAACTATTTTGTGGTCACTCTTGCCAATATTTTCTTCTACTGAAACTCTGGATACTAAATTTCCTTCTGTTAGCAAAATATCTAGTATGTTGTTTTTCCTAGTTGGTTTATCAACCCACTGATGGAGCAATTCATTGTTTACAAATTCTAGTAGCCTATGTCCCTCTGTATTTGATGTAGAATTCATAGTGTCCCATTGTACTGCTGTATTGAAGTCTCCCATTAGGTGAGCTAGCTTATTGTTAACTTTTTGTCCAAGTTGTCTATGAAGTTCTTCGTCTTGTTCTTGTGTTTGATGTGGTGGTTTGTATATTACTAATATAGACATGTTTTTTCCTATGGTGTTAATATTTGTACCTGTTACTTCACATTCAGTTTCAAATTTAACTTTTATGGGGTTCAAGTTAGTTTCAACATAGAGCATTACCCCTCCACCTTTCTTGATAAGCCGATCCTTCTTGTAAAGTTTGAGACTTGGGATTTCGTAGTCTCCGATAAAATCCTTTGTTTTTTCTTGAATTCAGATCTCTGTAATGCCTATGACATTTAGTTCCTAACTAGCTATCATTGCTCTGAAGTTTTCTATTCTGTTTCTGACTGAGCATTGAATTGTGCCTCTCTGAGGAAATTTTTTTTTTTTTTATCTTCCTCTGTGGCTTTACTAGTTTCCCTGATTTACTAGTGTTTTAGTTTTACTTTTATCTGTATTATCCAAGTTTTCAGCCAAATTTCCTCTTATTTGTTTTTGGAGGATTTTCTATGAGATGGGCTTGTTACCAATGGGAGTATACCCACAAGTCCCTCGACACTTTGGTTCTTGTCTATGTTAACGTGTAGATGAAAGGTAGAATGACTGGCTCCTCTCTTTCATCTTTGCTTCCCCTCTATTGAGGATGAAGCAGTTGTACTGGTACTCGCTGGATCTAATGATACTGGTAATACTTCTGAACTCCATTCTTTAGAATCTAAAGAAGTGACAGAAAATATACCAACCCATTGATCATCATATATCAAGTATATCAATCCTGACTGTTCCCTCTGGGGGAAGGTATTCCAACTTTGACTACATATCAATCTTCTTGTAAAGGCCAGGCCTTTTCAGCCTATTCATCCCTATGATGAGCAGATGAAGGTGTTGCTGGAATTATATCCTTTGCGCATGGACAGGACCAGGTACAATGACACTTCCAAGAAAGAAAAGGAACCAACTAGTTCAGTTCTAGGGGCCTTCCAACCCACCAATTAGGAAGTCTCCCTATTTTAGAGGACAGAAGGTTTGCATATGCATAGGAACAAGTAAATTTAAAAAGTAATTTGTAATTTTCCTAGCTATACAAACCCAAGTCCTTTCCACCTCAACCACCCCTCTCAGTCCTGAGCTGTACGTCTTAAGTGAACGTTTTTTGACTGGTGGGTAGGCAGGGATAATCACCCAAGCTCACCACCTGTGTTAACTTCCTCATTAATGAAATCAATGGCTGTTCCAGCTCCGCTGAAGACATTTCCTTATTTTGTGTACTTATGTTTGTATAATTAGAAAAAATACAAATTACTTTTAAAATCTTTTATTTTTCAAAGTTCAAATATATGTTTTGTTTTCTAGGGATTGAAGAGCCATGCTGTCACCATGTTTGAAGTGGGTAAAATGTTGGACGAGGGCTTGGATTCTCTCTTGACGGAACTTGACAAGATCCAAAGGTAGACAATTCCAATGCTGATATCTCAAGTTTATCAATAAATACCTTTTTATTGAAGTTTTATTGCTTGGTAATACTGAAATATTGATTTCAGGGGCCTTATTTTCATCTTTATTTTATCCTTTTAGAATTTCATGTTTAGATTTTTAATTCATTAATAATTTGCATATTTTGACAACTGTTCAGCCTCTAATTCTGTTTTGCTTCACTTGGCACCTTTTATTTGAAACCAAATCTTTTATACCAGCATATCTTTAAACTACATTATTTCAACAAATCTTCCATATGTATTATGCATAAGATTTCAGATGGTTTCTATGTCAGCAACAACTGGGGCATTTTATATTTCCGAGGAAAATTATCTTTTTTATTATTATTTGAATTTAATATTTATAGCAAAACAAGTATTTTCATCTCATCTAACTGTCATTATTTTATTACAGATCAGACTCAGAAGGTGAAGCTCAACGATATTTTGAACATGCATTAACTCTCCGCACTTCAGTTACATTCCTTCGTCACAATCGGGACTTGTGTGCACCTGGTCAGGAAGTTCCCCATGCCTTAGACTTGATTCGCTGGGAAAGCCTTAGTAACTTAGATCCTGCAACAACAGCAAGACTCTTGAAGAAAAATTACCAGTGAGTATTGGAGTGAAACAAAGTTTGTTCCTACGCATCATTCAAACCCCTATCCTTTAATGAGGGAGATTATTCCGAGCAAGCTGAAATCAGTCACTGAAATGGATAACAAGCAGTTATCTGATTAGAGAGGGTGTGGAGCCAGAAGCCCCACCATTACTTTGACCGTTGTGGTGTACAGTCAGCCCTCCTTATTCGCGGGGGCTAGGTAACAGAGGTGGGCTGAACTTGAGAATCGGCGAACACTTGCTGCCCTAGGATGGGTCAACTCATAACTTACTAACTCACTGACCATTACCTACCTGTGGTTGACTGACCCACTTTACTGCACCATATTCTTTTCATATGCTTTCTATCATGGTATTTTGGTTCTTACAATTTTTTAGATGTTAATTTACATTTATTAATACAATTCTACTACAAGGTAAGATGACTCATAAACCAAAAACCATCACCATGGCTCATAAAACTACTGTAGTTACCGCCACACCACACTTCGTACAAGTTTCAACAAATCATTTGTTTGTATCTAACAACACTCAATGATACTATAGAGGAAAAAAGTCACCAATAGTTAGTTGAAATGCACCCAAAATTGAAAACAAAAGTAAAAAATGCTTTATTGAATCAATTATCTTTTTAAAAGTCAGGATTTTTTTAGAATGGAAAATGTCTGCTTAAAACTGTGTCTGAGCTAACAAAATTGAATGCCGTGCTTTAAAGTTCTGTTTACAGAAAGACACTTTAAGTACACAATCTATAGTTTTTTCAATGAAGGTACGAATGTTTATCGTACCACAAGTAAAAAGAATAAGATAAAAGATAACTAAACAAACTTTTATTGTAAATAAAACTCTCTCTCTCTCTCTCTCTCTCTCTCTCTCTCTCTCTCTCTCTCTCTCTCTCTCTCTCTCTCTCTCTCTCTCTCTCTCTCTCTCTCTCTCTCTCTCTCTCTGCTGATGATACTAAACTAGGCATAAATGCTGTAAACTCAGAACATGCAGAAGCCTTAAGAGAGGATCTAATGAAGGCAGGAGAATGGTCCAGAAAAGGGCAAATGCCATTCCAACTGAGGGAAATGCAAAGTCATGCACATAGGTTATAATAACCCACAATCGGATTACTCACTGCTAGATAAGGAAATAGAAAGTGTGGACCAGGAGGAATGTCTCCGTATTATTATCAGCAAGGATTTGGAGTTAACCAAACAGACCATAAAAGCTGAAAAAAAAAAATAAAAACTAATAGGTTCCATACAGAGACAATTCAAATATAGAAACAAAGATGCTATACTACAGCTGTACACATCACTAGTAAGACACCATCTAGAATACGGAGTCCAATTCTGGGCTCCAATTATCCAGAAGGATATAGATAGACTGGAAGCAGTACAAGCTAGGGTCACCAAACTAGTTCCAACACTAAGGTAATTTGGATATAGATGGAGGGTGGAACTTTTGAACTTATTTGATCTACAAACTCGACGACTAAGGACTAAGGGGACAGCTAATAGAGGCATCCAAAATTCTTTAGGGACAACAAATGTAGATTAAAACAATCTATTCATGCTTAGCCCAAATCAGTAACAGATACAAACTGGAATTGAAAAGATACAACACCACTCAGTGTGGCAATTTCTTCACATACAAAATAGAAAATACATGGAATAGACTTCCAGCAGATGTAGTAAACAGTAACGGTAAATGAGTTCAAGAATAAGTTAGACAAGATCATAAGAGCTCTTTAAATGCTTAAAATAATCACTCTACCAATGAGCAAATGGAGTCTCCACGGATGGACTAAAAAGTCTTTGAGACATCCAACACCTTTGTAACACACACACACACACTATCTCTCTCTCTCTCTCTCTCTCTCTCTCTCTCTCTCTCTCTCTCTCTCTCTCTCTCTCTCTCTCTCTCTCTCTCTCTCTCTCTCTCTCAAACATATTGAAACAATATGATCTAACAAACTGGAGCAAGTCTGCGGAAAACATCATCAAAATAATAGAAGAAATTCCAAAGAAGATCCAGGTGATAAAGAGACCTATAAAGAAAGTTTACATCAATCAGCACATTCCATTCAAGAACAATAAAAAGTCCAATATGGTGAATGTGCTGATTGATGCGTTGGGAAAAAGAATGCCAAAATTGTGCAATACAAGTAAGATATGGTACAGTATTCTTAACCCGATGGGAATTTTTGACCACTATGTCATAGAATTAATAGTCCATTCCAAAGCAAATGATCGCAAAGATAATCAAAGCACAAAACGTTGGGAAGGATATGGAAAATATAATTCTTATAGTAAGAATATAAAATGGTCAGAAATAAATGAACTGAACAAAGAATGGAAAAATGTGTTTGCAAGTGATAATATACAGGTAAATATGGACATACTGTACAAAATACTGGAAAAAATTGTTGAAAAATATGTACCGAAAAAAAAAACAATACACAACAGACATGCATACCAAGAGACAGAAGGATCTTATTTCAGAATTTTCAATATTAAACTTAGCCGGTGATTATATAAGCTGTAGCTCTGCTGCCCGACAGAAAAACTCTACGCTCAAAATCCGCCAGCGATCGCTATGCAGGTAGGGGGTGTACTTCAACAGCGCCATCTGTCGTGCAGGTACTCAGTACTCAATGTAAACACAGAACTCAATTTTCTCTCTGTCGTGCCACCGGCAAGACCTACTAAATTCGCAGTTGCTTACTGGATTGGTTTTCACATATTTTGGTGAAGTACACATTTCTAGTTTTGAGCTTTCGCTTTGCAGACGTTACCTTCAATGCATCCTTGCATTCTTTTGTTGATATCGGATTATTTGTTGACGACTTTGGATAGATTTTGAATTCCCCTTTGACTAATTCAAAATGGCTGACCCTTCTCAAGTCCCTAAGTTCAGGAAGTGTAATGCTAGGGACTGTTCAAGGCGTCTTCCGAAGGCCTCTATCGATCCTCACACCGTTTGTTCCAATTGTCGGGATAAGACCTGTCAATTAGAAGATCGATGTGAGGAATGCGTTGGGCTTTCGGAATTCGATTTTATCGAATTCCAGAAATATACACGTAGGCTAGAGAGAGATAGAGTCAGGAGAAGTTCATCTCGCTCCGTTGAATTTTCCTCTCCTCATGCCCCACAACCTATTCCTTCCCCTGTAGTGGTTGCTCCTGATCCCCCTTCTAGCACTCAACAACCTTCGATGGCAGATATGATGCGTGCCATCCAGGCTCTGGGTGAGAGAGTCGAGTCCTTGGCTAGTGACCGTAACCAACTCATGGCAGACGTCAAGGAGTTGAAGTGCAAGAGTGCAGTGGGTAGTGATAAAGTGAGTGGTAGTGTTGTGGAAAGTGTTGTGGATAGTGTTGCGCTTGAGGGTTCGTCTGTTCGTGCCTGTCGTCCTCCCAGTCCGGGACCTCTTGCAAGCTCCCAAGCCCAGGGGAGAAGCAATGTCGTACGACCAAAGGGTTCGAGAGGCTTTAATCAGCGAACAGACGTTCCCTCCGTGGTTTCGGGCGTATCTAACCAAGATCGCCCCACCCACACGAAGACGAGAGAGCCCATTTATTCCTCGTCTGCGGAAGAGGTTTCTCGAAAGAAACCATGGACCAAGGTCTCGCGGCCTCTTAAGCGCAAGTCGGTCCCTTCCGCGCAAGTCCAACGGCCCAGGTGTAGCCACTGGGTCAGTTCGGACTCGCTGCAGTCTTCCGACGACTGCTCACCTTCTAAGAGAGGCAAAGCAGTACCGCATCAGGCAGTAACACCGTCTGTTGCCGCACCTGCTCCTGTAGACCCTAAGTGGTCTTTGCTGCAGACCATGCAGTCACAGTTAACGTCATTGATGCAGGACTTTCGTGCGGAGAAGGTTGACGCTGCACCAACCTCTAGCCTACAACCACTCACGGTTGTGCGTCCAGTGGACGCTGAGGCTACCTTCTCCCGCACTCCAGCTGTGAGAGTCCCGCCACCCATGCGTTCCAGTGTACTCTGCCAGCCGCATGTTGACGTTCAGCGACGCACGGAACCTTCCGTTGATGTTCGCGAGTTACAACAACAGCCTAAGTTGTTTTGTTTTGACGCGGTGCGTCAACCTCCGCAACCCAGTGTGGTTACCTCTACTCGCCCACAGCAGACTAGACAGTCTGGAGTAGACGCTTTGCGTCCCCGCGCTGCTATGGTTGTTGCCAGTTCACAGACTGGGCAACAGTTCCATGACGTTGCGTCCGGTTCAGTCACGCGTGCACCCGTGCTGCCGGACTCAGCTGACCAGCCGATTCCTACTCCTTTGCCGCTTCCTCCTCAGTTTTCAGATGATGGACTCTCTGATGATGACGACGCTGCACACATTGACGACCCACATACGGACATCGACGAACCCAAGACCACACAACCCTCCTTGGACTTTAGGAAAGTTCTTGCACTGTTCAAGGAGATGTATCCTGATCAGTTTGTATCTGCGGCTCCACGCTCTCCTCCGTCAGAGTTTGCTTTAGGCACGCAGTCATCTGCGCCTGCCTTTACGAAACTCGTCCTCGCCCGCTCGTCCAAGAGAGCTTTACGAGTGTTAGGAGATTGGATGCAGTCCAAAAAGAACCTTGGGAAGACAGCATTTACGTTTCCCCCTGCGAGACTCTCTTCCAGATCGAGCGTCTGGTATGCCACGGGAGAAGTTCTCGGCTTGGGAGTTCCTGCCTCTGCCCAGGGCGACTTCTCAAGTCTAGTAGACTCTCCCCGCAGGCTAGCCATGAGACGCTCTAAGATATGTTGGTCTCCTTCAGACTTAGACCATCTGTTGAAAGGAGTGTTTAGAGCCTTCGAGGTTTTTAACTTTTTGGACTGGTGTCTGGGAGCTTTGAGCAGGAAGATCTTCCCTTCTGACAAGGAAGCTTCCTTGCTCATTATGTCCTGCATGGACAAGGCCATACGTGACGGATTCATTGAGCTTGCGGCTTCGTTCGTATCCGGGGTCCTCAAGAAACGGGAAAACCTTTGCTCTTTCCTGTCAGCTGGAGTAACACCGTGTCAGAGATCGGAACTTCTTTTTGCTCCTCTCTCAAAGTGTCTCTTCCCAGAGGACTTGATAAAGGAGATTGCTGCCTCCTTGATTCAGAAAGACACCCATGACCTGGTTGCGTCCTCTGCCCGCAAAGCCACCCCTTTGCCTACCGTGTCTAGACCCAGGATGGACACTCCAGCGTCCAGATTCATTCCGCCCTTTCGTGGCAGAGCCTCCAGCAGAGGAGGTGCTCGTGCCGAAGGGAGACGTGGGAAGAAGAAAGGTACCAAGTCCTTTAAAGGCAGAGTCTGACTGCCACCTTCTTCAGACAGCAGTGGGAGCCAGACTCAAGAACTTCTGGCAGACCTGGGAGAAAAGGGGCGCAGATGCACAATCTGTGAAATTGCTCAGAGAAGGGTACAAGATCCCGTTTGTTCGCAAACCCCCTCTAGCAACGTCTCCCATCGATCTCTCTCCCAGGTACAGAGAGGAAGACAAGAGGCTAGCTTTGAAGCAGGAGGTGTCTCTCTTACTAGAAAAGGGAGCGGTAGTCAAAGTCCGGGACCATCAATCCCCGGGCTTCTACAACCGTCTCTTCTTAGTGGTAAAGAAGACAGGAGGGTGGAGGCCGGTGTTAGACGTCAGTGCGCTGAATGTCTTTGTCACAAAGCAGACGTTCGCCATGGAGACCACAAAGTCAGTTCTAGCAGCGGTCAGGAAGGAAGACTGGATGGTCTCTTTAGACCTAAGGGACACATACTTTCACGTCCCCATCCACCCAGAATCCCAACCTTTTCTGAGATTCGTTTACGAAAAGGTTGTCTACCAATTTCAAGCCCTGTGCTTTGGCCTAAGCACGGCTCCTCTTGTGTTTACGAGGCTGATGAGGAATATTGCCAAATTCCTGCATTTAGCGGATATCAGAGCCTCCCTCTATTTAGACGACTGGCTTCTAAGAGCTTCTTCCAGTCGTCGCTGTCTGGAGAATCTAAAGTGGACTCTAGATCTGATCAAGGAATTGGGTCTCTTGGTCAATATGGAAAAGTCCCAACTGGTCCCATCCCAAACTATAGTGTATTTAGGGATGGAGATTCACAGTCAAGCTTTTCGGGCTTTTCCGTCGGCCCCCAGAACAAGTCAAGCCCAGGTATGCATCCAGAACATGCTAAAGAAGAAACGATGTTCAGTCAGACAGTGGATGAGTCTGATAGGGACGCTATCATCCCTGGAACAGTTCGTTTCGTTAGGGAGACTACACCTCCGTCCCCTTCAATTTCACCTAGCTGTTTACTGGAAAAAGGACAAGACGCTAGAAGCGGTCTCGATCCCCATTTCCAAGAAGATGAAGTCATCACTGACTTGGTGGAAGGACAGTATCAACCTCAGAGAGGGTCTGCCCCTGGCTGTTCAGACCCCCAACCACGTTCTCTTCTCGGACGCATCGGACACGGGCTGGGGTGCGACATTGGACGGTCGGGAATGCTCGGGAACGTGGAACTCGAATCAAAGAACGTTACATATCAACTGCAAGGAGCTACTGGCAGTTCATCTGGCCTTGAAAAGCTTCAAGTCCCTCCTTCAAGGCAAAGTGGTGGAGGTGAACTCGGACAACACCACGGCCTTGGTGTACATCTCCAAGCAAGGAGGGACCCATTCTATGACGTTGTACGAGATCGCAAGGGACCTCCTCACCTGGTCAAGAGATCTAAACCTTTCTCTAGTAACGAGGTTCATCCAAGGCAATATGAATGTCATGGCGGATTGCCTCAGTCGGAGGGGTCAAATCATCCCAACAGAATGGACCCTACACAAGGATGTGTGCAAGAGACTATGGGCCACATGGGGCCAACCTACCATAGATCTCTTCGCAACCTCGATGACCAAGAGGCTCCCAATATATTGCTCACCAATCCCGGACCCAGCAGCAGTTCATATAGATGCCTTTCTACTGGATTGGTCCCATCTAGACCTTTATGCATTCCCCCCGTTCAAGATTGTCAACAAGGTACTGCAGAAGTTCGCCTCTCACGAAGGGACAAGGTTGACGTTAGTTGCTCCCCTCTGGCCCGCGAGAGAATGGTTCACCGAGGTACTTCAATGGCTGGTGGACGTTCCCAGAACTCTTCCTCTAAGAGTGGACCTTCTACGTCAGCCACACGTAAAGAAGGTACACCCAGGCCTCCACGCTCTTCGTCTGACAGCCTTCAGACTATCGAAAGACTCTCTAGAGCTAGAGGCTTTTCGAAGGAGGCAGCCAGGGCGATTGCTAGAGCAAGGAGGACATCCACTCTTAGAGTCTACCAGTCGAAGTGGGAAGTCTTCCGAAACTGGTGCAAGTCGGTATCAGTATCCTCGACCAGTACCTCTGTAACCCAAATAGCTGACTTCCTATTATACCTGAGGAAAGAAAGATCTCTTTCAGCTCCCACTATCAAAGGTTACAGAAGCATGTTGGCAACAGTCTTCCGTCACAGAGGCTTAGATCTTTCCAACAACAAAGATCTACAGGACCTCCTTAAGTCTTTTGAGACCACGAAGGAGCGTCGTTTGGCTACACCTGGATGGAATTTAGACGTGGTACTAAGATTCCTGATGTCAGAAAGGTTCGAGCCACTACAATCAGCCTCCTTAAAAGATCTCACTTTAAAGACTCTTTTCCTGGTTTGCTTAGCTACAGCTAAAAGAGTTAGTGAGATTCACGCCTTCAGCAGGAACATCGGATTTTCATCTGAAACGGCTACATGTTCTTTACAGCTTGGTTTTCTAGCCAAAAACGAGCTACCTTCTCGCCCTTGGCCGAAATCGTTCGATATTCCAAGCCTTTCAAATATGGTTGGAAATGAACTAGAAAGAGTCTTATGCCCTGTTAGAGGTCTTAAGTTCTATTTAAGACGAACTAAACCTTTACGAGGACAGTCAGAAGCTTTATGATGTTCTATTAAGAAACCTTCTTTGCCTATGTCAAAGAATGCAGTTTCCTATTATATCAGACTGTTGATACGAGAAGCTCATTCCCATCTGAATGAAGAAGACCATGCTTTGCTGAAGGTAAAGACACATGAAGTTAGAGCTGTCGCTACTTCAGTGGCTTTTAAACAAAATAGATCTCTGCAGAGTATAATGGACGCAACCTATTGGAGAAGCAAGTCAGTGTTCGCGTCTTTTTATCTTAAAAATGTCCAGTCTCTTTACGAGAACTGCTACACCCTGGGACCATTCGTAGCAGCGAGTGCAGTAGTGGGTGAGGGCTCAACCATTACATTCCCCTAATTCCATAACCTTTTTTAATCTTTCTCTTGAAATGTTTTTTATTGTTGTTTTTGGGTTGTCCGGAAGGCTAAGAAGCCTTTCGCATCCTGGTTGATTTGGCGGGTGGTCAAATTCTTTTCTTGAGAAGCGCCTAGATTAGAGGTTTTGATGAGGTCCTGTAGTATGGGTTGCAACCCTTGATACTTCAGCTCCTAGGAGTCGCTCAGCATCCTAAGAGGATCGCGAGGCTCAGTAAGGAAGACGTACTTAAAAAGGCAGAGTAATTGTTCAAGTCGACTTCCTTACCAGGTACTTATTTATTTTATGTTTGTTATTTTGAATAACTGCTAAAATGAAATACAAAATCCTTAGCTCATAATAATGTAAACAATTAATGCTGGTCTCTACCCACCCCCCTGGGTGTGAATCAGCTTATATAATCACCGGCTAAGTTTAATATTGAAAAATGTTATTTTTATAATAAAATAAATTTTTGAATATACTTACCCGGTGATTATATATTAAAGGACCCTCCCTTCCTCCCCAATAGAGACCCAGTGGACCGAGGAGAAAATTGAGTTCTGTGTTTACATTGAGTACTGAGTACCTGCACGACAGATGGCGCTGTTGAAGTACACCCCCTACCTGCATAGCGATCGCTGGCGGATTTTGAGCGTAGAGTTTTTCTGTCGGGCAGCAGAGCTGCAGCTTATATAATCACCGGGTAAGTATATTCAAAAAATTTTTTTATTATAAAAATAACATAATTAGAAAGTGGAAGAAAAATCTTGCAAAAGAAAAAAATGTATGGAAAATGATGGAAATAAAAAGTAAGATAGAAAATGCAGAACAAAAGATTATACAATCGAAAGAAAATTAAAAAAGGGACTTAAAAGAAAGGACACTTCAAAATATATAAAAAAACCCAAAGTACTTTACTCCTATGCAAAAAAGATGAATAAAGGGAGATTAGAAATAAGCCCTCTAAGAATTGAAGGACGGTTAACGAATAAAAAAAAGGAAATATGCAACATATTAGCAGAAAAATATAAGAGTGAGTTCACACCAAGAATTGCAAATGAGAATAATGAAACAGAAATAAGAGAAGAAAATTTTGAATATCTAACGGATATAGATATTAATGAAGCAGATATTGTCCAGGCTATAAGCGAAATTGAAAATGGATCGGCAGCCAGACCAGATGGAGTTCCAGCGATTTTGTTAAAAAAAAACCACACATTATCGCGAAGCCGCTTGCAATACTGCTAAGACAAAGTGTAGATATGAGTGAGATATACTGTATGTTAAACAAATTAGCTTATATAACCCCTATTTTCAAAAATGGATCAAGACTAGAGGCAAGCAATTATAGACCTGTTAGTCTAATATCACATATTATGAAAGTGTATGAGAGAGTAATAAAAAAGAAAATAATGAATCATTTGGTTAAGAATAATTTGTTTAGTATAGGTCAACACGGTTTTGTGCCTGGAAAAAGTACACAAACCCAACTGATAGCACACTATGAAAACATAAACATAAATATGATAAATGAAAAAGACACAGATGTGATCTATCTAGATTTTGCAAAAGCCTTTGACAAGGTAGACCATAGTATATTAGAGAAAAAAAATGAGAAAGCATAATATTGTGGGAAAGATAGGAAAATGGGTAAAAGAATTCCTGCAAAACAGAAAACAGATAGTGGTTGCAAATGACGAAAAATCAGATGAAGATCAGGTAATATCTACCGTGCCACAGGGTACGGTATTAGCTGCACTGCTGTTTGTTATTATGATCTCAGATATAGACTGTGATGTTAAAAACTCTGTTGGGAGAAGTTTCGCCGATGACACAAGAATAAGTCGCTAAATTACTTGTGATGAAGATAGGAACTCACTACAAAGAGATCTAAACAAAATATATGAATGGGCGGAGATAAATAGGATGGTATTTAACTCTTGATAAATTTGAATCAATAAATTATGGAAACAGAGAAGGAATGGTATATGCATACAAGGGACCTAATAACGAGACAATTACAAGGAAGCAATTAAAGACCTTGGTGTAATGTTAAATAGGAATATGTTATTCAATGACTAAATAGCAACACTGTTGGCTAAATGTAAAGCAAAAATGTGAATGTTATTCAAACACTTTAAAACAAGAAAAGCTGAACACATGATTATGCTTTGCAAAACTTATGTACGTAGTACACTCGAGTACTGCAATGTGATATGGTACCCACACTACCAAAAGGATATTGCACAAATAGAGAGTGTACAAAGGTCCTATACTGCTAGAATAGAAGAATTTAAGGACCTTGACTACTTGGAAAGACTGCAATTTTTGAAACTATACAGTCTAGAAAGGAGAAGAGAATGCTACATGGTAAGACAAGCATGGAAGCAAATAGAAGGATTTACTGAACACATCATGGAGCTAAAAATATCAGAAAGAGCAAGCCAAGGCAGATTAATAGTGCCCAAAACTATACCAGGAAAACTAAGGAAGGCGTATTGGACATTAATCCACTACGCACCAGCATCGATAATGCAGTGACTATTTAATGCGCTGCCAGCTCATCTAAGAAACATATCAGGAGTGAGTGTAGATGTGTTTAAGAATAAGCCGATAAATACCTAAGATGCGTCCCAGACTATCCAAGACTGGAAGATGCAAAATACACTGCAAAATACACTGGAAGAGGCATTAGCAACTCTTGTGGATATACGAGGTGTCTCACACTGAGGGACCTTGGGGAACCCAAGCATAGAATAAGGCAATAAGGTAAGGCTCTCTCTCTCTCTCTCTCTCTCTCTCTCTCTCTCTCAGTAAAAAACCCTTATGTGATGTATATATAAATTAACATCTATTTTCATAGATTTTATCTACATTATTTTTAGCTTATTTCCTTTTAATGCTATTTAATTCCAGCCTTTAAGATATAACAATACAAGCATTTTAGTTTAAATAGTAAATCAAATGTAAAGGACATCACACCTAAGCCTAAAGTTAAATTTATACTCTACTTAGAAATAAAATTCTCCATGTGATATCATTAATACCTGGCAGTTCTAAGCAGATACAATACTCTATATTACTGTCATTTTGTTTGTTTCATAAATAAATGTTTTTCCTCCCTTATTTCTTAATGGAAAAAACAAATTTCTTATTGAAATAAATCTCTTTAAACATAGTGTAAGATAAGAACAAGAAATGTCCCACCATAATTTTCAGTCCCCCACAGTCTTTTGATTATTAATAACAATGATGTCAGAAGAGGAATTAAGGTTCACCATGATTGACAGCTTTGGGTGATTTATGAGGAAGGGGTCATATAGTCAGATGTTTGCTTAAAGTGCTCAACACTACACTTATAGCACACAGTATCAAAGCTTGAGATAATTATATTTGAACAAATTTCATGTTACCCGATGGTAATTTTAAAAAGATAATTTAAGAAAAAAAATTTCTTCAACAAATAATGAAGTTAATGATAATTCTATATCAATTCTTAATTTCCTTATTTTTCTTCACTGAAATAACATATCTTCTAATAGAAAGTTATTCAAGCATACATAATAACATTAAGATAATCCAGCTTCAAAACCTTTACATTTTTTCAGAGAGCGAGAGAGGAAAAATCTCTCAACTCTACAGTAATGCATATATATTTCATCAATATTATATATCATCATATACTGTATATCAAATATTACACAAACATAATGTATGTATGAAAGTTTTTCGATAATTTTGATTACTGTATTAGAATCACTATACTGTACTAAGGGTTTATCAGTGAATAGTTTACTTGTGTTAGCTTTAAAGTTGAGCTGTTCTGCTTTGTGTAGTTAGTTTGAAAACCCATCCCCCGAGAGTAATTATCTTGAAAGTACGAGTATGTTATTTCTTTTTTAATATTCTATGTGGTTTTCTGTATTACTAATGACCGAATTTACAAAGATCGAACCCACGATTAAGGAGGAACAGCTATACAGATTTACTTACAGTGCTTGCCAAAACTGTGGATACTTTTTCTTACAGTGTATGGTTGCTGGTAATGCTTAGGGAAGGGCGGACGCTGCGAATGCTTCAGGGTGAAGTTGGCTATTGGTCTGCACTCCCGCTGCTTCGTTCAGGTGGCATGTCTGTTTGCAGGCATCCCTTGCTCCAAATGTTGATCTTGGCCTCTAATGCAGTG
Source organism: Palaemon carinicauda (assembly GCF_036898095.1). Lineage (NCBI taxonomy): Eukaryota > Metazoa > Arthropoda > Malacostraca > Decapoda > Palaemonidae > Palaemon > Palaemon carinicauda. The sequence continues at coordinate 158,412,579 of NC_090732.1, forward strand.
GTAGGTGTATGTCCGGAAGGGAAGAAGCTTGCTAGGTATTCATCAGAGTTAGTTTCAGCAACGCTAAAGAAGACGTCATTGAAGACTGCTGCCGCCACTCTCTCCTCAGTGTGTTGTGACTACTGCTGCTACGGCTGCACTTACGCCCCTAGATCAGTCCCCTATGAGTACGCTATAGGTGTCAGGAGAGCACGGATTGACATCGGCCTCCTTTTCAGGCTCCGTTGGTGAGAGGAACCTCAAGTGTTTGTCGTACCCCTTCGCAGGCTGAAGATCTTCATGTGTGACTGTGCAGACTGTTGATGATGGGTTATCCTAAGGAAGGCATGGGCTTCCCTAAGTTTGAAGGGAGTTGACAGCTAAGGCTACATATTCCCCGGTACCCCTTGGGTGATGCCAGTGGCACAGGGTGTGGTGGTTCCCCGTGTTAGGGAATCTGGTGGTTGCTAAGTATGGTTTGTTTTGCTCCTGGCCCAGGTGGCAAGGTGCCTCCCTTGGGCCCATTAAGGAGACTAGGGCTTTTTATCCCACACCCTCTCCAGTCATATGACTACTCGGTATCCATTTCAATGATCAATTCCAGTTTGTGCCAAAGTAATCTCCCTAATTAAAGGACTCGGGTTTGTATGGCTAAGAGAAATACAGATTGTTTTTAAAATTTGTTAATTCTGGGACATTTTAAGTGTTATTATAGCAAGGCCTGAAGTCTAGCAATAAGATTTCTGTTAATTCTGTAAAATTTATGTGAATATTTATAAGGAATAAGCATAAAAGGCAATTAATTTTATAAAACTTGCTTTCACAGAGCATAATACCCCTGCTAAAGAAAATCAATACCAAGAGAGAAATAATTAATTAATAAGGAAACCAAGATAAATCAACGAACAATAGTACTAGCATGTATAAAAAACCCTTTTAAGGTAGAAAAATAAAGGCAAAATAGTAAACTAACAATGCTTTGTGTATTGAAACTCCATTTCTTGAACTTATTTAGCTTGAACATTAACTTTCAATGAAGGAGTTTTTGAGTCCAGCAGGAAGAAACCAAAGAAAATGATGTCAAATGAAAGGCTGAAAGTTTAATAGCCATTTACTTAAATTGTTATCCTGATTAGGTTGTTTAACATACTGTAATGATAAATTAAGTTTTCTTCAAGTTCATGTGCATATTGTATACCATCATTTAACTACAGTATATAGATTCCATTTTTATGTTTTTAATCATAAGTCCCTAATGCTTTTCGTCTTTCAAGGGGATCATTTACTTAACTTACTTTTCCTGTTAAACGGTTTTCTTACACTTTACCAAGTTCATTTAGCAGTTTTACAGTCTTATATAATTCTTTAACTTCATTTCTCACCCTTCTCTTTAATGGAGGGACATTTTTCCTTTTAGTCATTCCTCTGGAGTATATCTCTTGTCTAGCTGTACCCTTTATTATTAAGAAAAATTTTTAGTTGACATTTTGTTGATATTCTCACAGGTTTTTGGTATCTATGGCCCCATTGAGCTATGAAATTTCAGCAATTGATGGTGAAACTCCTCCTCACTTTGGCCCAGCCATCCCTGAAGTAAATTCAACATGGTTTAAGTTGTTCCTGTATCATGTAACTGGGTCAGGACCTCCTTCTTTGCTTTTGCCGAAAGGTACTGTATATATTGTAATATATAGTTGTTCCTTTGTGTATACAAACCTTTCGTCCTTTAAACAGGGAAATGTTTTCAGAGTGAGCAGGAACAGACATTCATTAATGAGGTAGTTAATGACAGGTGGTCTACGCTAGCCAATAGCCCTGCCTCTCCGCCTGTCGAAAGATCAGCACTTTGGCTGTCAGCGGCAATGAGTATGAACGTACTGTTGTGTCCTTGAGCAAACTTTATTTTTCAAAATTCTATAAAGAAACTTGTGATAAACTATGTTATTACCAGGATTGACTACTGCAACTCTATCTATTACAATTTACCAAAAGTGCAACTTAAGAAATTACAGAACATAATAAACAGAGGAGCAAGACTGATAAAAGGTGTCCCACCTAGAGAAAGGATCACCCTTATGCTAATCGATTTACACTGGCTGCCGATTAAAGCGAAAATTGAATTTAAAATATGTACAATAATCCACCAAGTTATCAGAACCGGTCGTCCAAAATAATTAAGAGAATTGCTACATATTACGCTGCCAACAAATCGTGTCGACACGAGAATAGTTACAGATGGCTTCAAATGGTTGGAACCTAGATATATGTCTACTTCAGGCTCTAGAGCCTTTAAATATGCGGCCCAGAGACTATATATTAAGCTCCCACGAAACATTTGAATGATTGAAGACATTAAGGCTTTCAAGAGGAAACTGAAGAATTTCTTATTCAAAAAATCTTACAACAGTGACAATTTCACAGTAAATGAACAATACGTGATCTGAAACGATAAATACTCTGAACGAACAAGGTAAAACGACAGTGGAGGTCCTGTAGAGAGTGGGGTTCTCCTGCTGTATGGGACCGGAAAAGCAGCCATCAAAGTAAGTAGGTAAGAAAGTGATTGCTGGCTGTTGATTGCTTTTGTAATTGATGTGAAGGGAGAGATTTGCACTTGCTGGCAAAAGGGTTGACATTGCAACAAATTTATGTTTAACCCAGCTGTAGATCCACACTCTCTGTTCTTCTTACAGTGGGCATGGTTGTTTCCAATCATCTCTGTGTGCCGTGCATAGGTCGTGGCCTCCTGTGCAGAGGCAGGCATATGCCTTGAGGGTGAGGAAGAAAGCTAACCCTTCTCTGCTGTTTGGCTTGGTTAAGCCCAAGATGATACTGAAGAAGTATTTTGCTTCTTCGGTCTTCTCATTGAATGTGTCTTCTACCATCACCCTTGGCTCAGTCCTTAGGAAATACGCCTCAGGAGCGAGGAAACCTCAAAGTTACATTGGCGGTCTTTTTAGGTTCTAGTGACGTGGGGTGCGCCACACTGCATTGGAGGCTTCGCCATTTCTGTGTAGACAGCTGATAAGGAGTTTGACTTAAGGAAGGCTTGGGCTTCCTTAGGTCTTTCAGGTAGGCACTCTATGACCTTGTTGAGGGAGCTGGTAGTTAACATTACTTCTCACCTCAGTATTCCCAGTGCCAATGTCTCCCGTGGAGATTTCTAAGAGAGTTAAGGTACCAGCTAGGACCAGAGCTCATGAAGCCAGGGGTATAGACCTCACACTAGCCTTCAAGAGGTATTTTTCAGTTGGTCAGGTGTTGAATGCTGGGGTTTGGAAATGCCAGACCTACTTCACAGCCTTTTATCTTCAGGAGTATACCCACAGTTCCCTGGACACCTTTGTGCTTGGTCCTGTGGTAGCTTCTCAAGTAGTTGTGTAGCCAGCTCCGCTTTGACATGGAATAAGAAACACCTTGTCTATGGTAACATATAGATGTAAGTTTTGAAAAAGAGGTACCATGACTGGCACTTCTTCATTTTTCTGTCCGCTCTCTTTGGGACGAAGCTGTCTAAAACATTTCACGCTGGATCTGACTTGATGCTGGTGGGTTATACTTCTGAGATCCTTCCTTTAATCTAAAGGGATATTTCCCCCATTCTTCCTAACGAGGGAGAAGATAGTGAAATACATACCAACCCATTGATTATCATACGCCAGACATATTATTCTGCACTGCTATCCCCTTATTATTATTATTATTATTAAATGCTAAGCTACAACCCTAGTTGGAAAAGCAGGATGCTATAGGCCCAAGGGCCCCAACAGGGAAAATAGCCCAGTGAGGAAAGGAAATAAGGAAAAATAGAACATTTTAGGAATAGTAACAATATTAAAATAAATATTTCCTATTTAAACTATAAAAACTTTAACAGAACAAGAGGAAGAGAAACTAGACAGGAAAGTGTGCCCAAGTGTACCCTCAAGCAAGAGAACTCTAACCCAAGGCAGTGTAAGACCATGGTACAGAGGCTATGGCACTACCCAAGAATAGAGAACAATGGTTTGATTTTGGAGTGTCCTTCTCCTAGAAGAGCTGCTTACCATAGCTAAAGAGTCTCTTCTACCCTTACCAAGAGGAAAGTAGCCACTGAACAACTACAGTGCAGTAGTTAACCCCTTGGGTGAAGAAGAATTGTCTAGTAATCACAGTGTTGTCAGGTGTATGAGGACAGAGGAGAATCTGTAAAGGATAGGCCAGACTATTCGGTGTCTGTGTAGGCAAAGGGAAAGAACCGTAACCAGAGAGAAGGGTACTATGTAGTACTGTCTGGCCAGTCAAAGGACCCCATAACTCTCTAGCGGTAGTATCTCAACGGGCGGCTGGTGCCCAGGCCAACCTACTACCTACCTTCAGGTAAAGGGATTCTTCAGTTGATAATATACAGTTCATCTTAGATAGGGAGGCCCTGATAGTCTTCTCATCCCTTTGAGAGATATAGAAGGTTGCTGGAGTCATCTCCTTTGCTTACTTATGGCAGGACTTCCCAAAGTTTTTTTTACTTGGCGACCTATAAAACTCATTTCAAACATTTTGCGACCCTTCCCGGAAAAAAATATTTTCCTCAGTTGCTTATAGATTTTATCTATCTATTTATATTTTTGCTTTCACATCTGCACACAAATCAAATAAATATGTGGATAACCTAAACACATATACACCTTACACCATATTCCATACATGAATGCACACACATATTTATAGTATATATGCAGGCAGTCCTTAAGGTACGAACATACGATTTATGAGCTTTCAGATTTACGAACGCTAACCCCTGCAAGTGAAAAATATGTTTGTAAACTCTGTGGAGTTATAATTTTGAAATTAGCACCACTTCCGACTGGGTTCCGATGCCACCCCATCCACCGAGGACGTTCAGCACCAACCCGCTTTATTCAAAATTGTGTTTGTCATTGTGATCATTATAACTGTTTCTGTGTAATACTTCCATGGTAATTTTGCCTTATTTTCGTAAATTACAATAACATTAACTATGGCTGATAAGCAGATTACTAGTGTTAGTGCAATGAAGCACAAGATTACTGGTGATAATAGCAGTAGTGTAAAGAAATGGCAAGCCAGTTCAGTGGAAATGAAAGTAGTCATTATCAAGAAACTAGATAGTGGTGAGAAGATGGCCAATATTGCGCTTGCATATCAAGTAAATTATTCAACAATCGGGACTCTTTGTAAGACAACCCAGAGGTATCTGGTGACTGGGAATTATCCCAGGTGTCGGTTAACTCGTATCCCTTCATCATATCTACATCTCCGCATGAAAATGTATGTTACAGTATTTTATTATTTTCTTTATCTAATATTTAGGTTAAAATACACTACTATATATATATAGCTGCATTGTGTAATATAGATTTATGAGAGAGAAAAAGAGATGGACTGGGAGCGTATGAGCGCACAGTATGTAGATATACGTATACGCAATGTTTTATGATGAATAGTCTTTTCGTATGTGCATTAAAGTAAACCATTTCATATTCTAAATCAAGTTTGTTTACGGTGTTGTAGTGTATACTTTATCCACCAGTAAATTACAGTAATAATTTTCAAACTAATATTTCAGTATTGTACACTACAGGATCAGAAATGGATCGCATCTCCATTTATGATGTCATAATGTACAATGTAATATATAGTAGGGTATTTTATTATTTACTTTACCTAATATTTACAGTAAAATGTACTGTACTACATATTTGATTGCACTGAGCTTGTTTTTTTGTAATGTAGATGATTGGGTACAAAAGAGAGAGGGAGTCGTGCCTCAGATCAGCTAATTACATCATTTGTGACGATCAAACACATTATCATGATAGATAGTCTTTTCTTATGTACAATAAAGTAAATCATTTCATATTGTGAATCATATTTATTAACTGTGTTGTAATGTATACTGTACAGTACTTTACCCAGCAGTACATTACAGTGCTAATTTACAAACAAATTTTTCAGTACAGTATTGTACACTAATGCATAGAAAATGGTTTTAAAACTTAAATTGCAGTATTTTATTGTTTACTTTACCTAATATTTGCTGTAAAATATACTATAGTATATATCTGACTGCACAGTGTATGTTATGTAATGTAGGTACATGAGAGAGAGAATGTGTGTGTATGTGTGTGTGTTGTGCCTCAGCTGATCAGCTTATTGTGTTGGTCAATAAACCAAAACAATAAAAATGGCAACCAACAACCTACTCCTTTGGTCCGAACTACAGCAATTGAAATAATCTAGTAAATTAACCATCTGCATTTTGTTTAACCACCAAAAGTATTCATGAAGTAGATAAATACGGTAAGTTTTTAGCATAAAATTGGGTAATGAAACTATAAGATAACCTGTACATTCATTTAAAACTTAAACACAATTAGTAATTACACAAACGTAGTGTGTTCGTACGGCCACTTGTACGTTCCTTATAATAACATACTTTACATTATTATACACAGCAATTTAAGGTAATAAAGTAAGTCAAACATCAATCTGATATTGATTAACCTCTGAAAATTGTAGGCATCTGAGTTAGTCTATGGATACCATAGGCCAAGATTTAACTCTAGGAGTACTTGTGCAGAAATTATTTACGAACAATTCATGCTACGAACTGTCTCTCTGTTCCTATTATGCGCGTTGGTTGGGGACTGTCTGTATATGTATGTTTATATGTACTCTATGTATTACCCATCCCTAGATAGCGTAGGGGGAGTGGGGAGTAGAGCGCCCCCCCCCCCCCCCCTGCTCACACCTGCACTAGTAACAAACTGTCACTTTTTATTTTGACACGGAAGGGTAAAGATGCATTCTTGATCTCCCCTCTAAACTTTTTAACCCTTTTACCCCCAAGCTATTTTGAACTTTCCAACCCTTAACCCCCAGGCATTTTCTATTTCAAGCACATTTTGCAATATATTTTTTTTTAAATTGCGCTAACAGCCTTAATTTTCGTCATAGAGAGGTCAGGTTGGTCTCATTATTTTGGAAAATGCCTGATGTTTCTCATAAAGTTATCAAAAATATGCAAAAAAATGTAAATAGTTTTTTGCAAGGACGTACCGGTACGTCCATGGGGTAAAGAGATGAGTTTTGTGAAATGCACCAGTACGTCCATTGGTGGTAAAAGGGTTAACTGGCTAACGATTAAAAGAAACTGGCCTAAAAGTTTAAAAATCCTTTTTTCTTTTCAGATTGTGACCCCGGACATACCTTAGATGCAGACTCAATCACTTCCCTTGGTGAAGCAATGGTGGCCACCACTGAGGGAGTCTCTTCTATTGCTGCTTCCTTGGGGCTTTCGGGTCTCCCTGCTAAGGAGTGGTTTCTGAGGGTGCTACAGTTGGCTGCTAGACTCTCTGCTTCTGCTCACTTTCATTTCTGCAGTTCTGGCGTATGAATGAGAGCAGTGACACACTGGTTCCCTTCAGGCTTTCTAGTCGAGGAAATTCCTTTTGGGTGAACCCAGCCTTGATTACCTTTCACAGGTAGCTCTCAATGCCGACCTTCAACTTGAGCTCACCTCATTGACAGGAAGCAAAGTGTACTGCTCTGAGGTTAACCTCCCATGCTGACCAAATTTCCCTTCCGAGGGAGAGCTAACCTCCATCAGCCACTGTTCAGAAATCTTCCTGCTTGCGGGGAGAGCTTCCGACGGCGATCACAGTTGTTGGTCGCCTTTCCCGGTTGTTGAAGAGACGGCCTTGACCTGGGTGCCCCCCCCCCCCATTCCTTCGGCGGGAGTTGGATTCGTCCATGCCCCACTCTAGTTCTTCAGAGCAAAGCTTTTCGGAGCTTGATGATGACAGAGTTAGGCGACTCCTTGCAGTTCCATATCCAGACCGTCGTACCCTTGGTACAATAACGAATCTCGTGAGCAATTTCCCCTCGGGGATTTTTCCACAGATGGGGAGTCGCTGTCTCTTTCATCGATGTGTCTCATAGGTTATAACTCTTTGGGGTTATGGCCTACATCATGTTCATTGGGTACAACTAAGCTCTTTGAGCCTTCTGAGGCCAGGCCCTTCCAGACATGCACCTCATGGTTTCAACATCTTACGAGGAAGAAACTGCTGTTCTTCAAGTTCAGCACACCCTTTTTCATATCCTTGTAAGAGGAGGACATAAGGCTACTCACCAACTCCCTGTTGGGATAAGACGAGCATGAATACTTGCAAAGACCTTCGTCTTGCAGAGAAGTCATGCACATTGTTGCGCACCCATAAGGCGAGCTCTTCTGGTTGACAAAGGTCTGGGGACAACGCAGGTTGCTTACCATAGTACCAGTTGCAAGTTGGAGATTCCCTGCTTGTCGACGTACAGATCTTTAACTTACTGTTGCCTCAAGTGCTCACTACTTTGGTAACATTCCCTTACAGTACTCACATTACCTGTACTCATTCTTACAGGTGAGAATCAACACTCTCCTCGCCAGCGCTCCCCAGCATTCGTCGGCGCTTGCTAACTCTGGTCTGCGCTCCCTAGCAATCGCTAACACTCGCCAGCAAACGCTCATTGACGATGACTGGGAATCTTTGCGTACCGGGCCAACAAATCCTTACACGCGAGACCATGTTTCTTCGTGGGAAGAGAGCCCACTTGACACTAAGCATAACGAGGTGTGCAGACAAAGTCTCCTCCCTGAAGAGGTCTACAACTACAGGCATTCGCTAATACAGTGATCCCTCGCTACTTCGCGGTTCGACCATCGCGGATTCACCACTTCGCGGATTTTTTTCATAACGCACGTATATACATATATCGCGGATTTTCCGGAAATTTCGAAAATACCGTGATGTGACCGATAGTGCGAGATTGGAGAAAGTAAGGAAAATTGAATCATGATTGATTTTCAATATAAATGAAACTTTGAGGAGCAACAAAGATATCATTTGTAAGAGAGAGAGAGAGAGAGAGAGAGAGAGAGAGAGAGAGAGAGAGAGAGAGAGAGAGAGAGAGAGAGAGAGGTTTAAATGTAATAAACAAAAAAATTTGATAGGTTATAACAAATTGGTGCTTATGTAATATCAACTGTATACTGTGGACGGTTTGAATAAATTAAGAAATGGTATAAACGATACTTTGTTAGTGTATTCTTACACTCTCAAGAGCGGCAGCTAGACGTCAGCTGATCTAATCACAGCCAAAAGTAAAACAAAAAGAAGTCAACAATACTCTGTTTTTAAAACACACCCGAAATTTAAAAACAAAAGTACACGCTTTCTTAATGTGCAATTAACTATTTAAAGAGTAGCCATTTTCTAGAATAAAATGATGTTTCCCAAAAAATAGTGGTTTGCTGATGAAATCAGATGCCGTATTTTTAGCTATGATTGAAATGGATGTAGACTCGGCATAATTTTTTCGTTTCGTATTTAATTGACACTAAGAAAACTAATTTTAGTTTCTTCATCTAAATGTAAGTATTGTATAACACGAAGAGAGAGAGAGAGAGAGAGAGAGAGGAGAGAGAGAGAGAGAGAGAGAGAGAGAGAGAGAGAGAGAGAGAATCAGCTGTTGTAATGGAATGCCGTGTTTTTGTTTCGTGAGAATTTCATCGCCGCAACTATAACAACAACATTCTGTACTGAACTTTACAGTATTATACAGACTACTGTAATATGATAAAGTAAAATATTTGTGATAACCTATTTTATATGAAATGGGGCTATTTTTTTTGTTTAAAATTTACATTTACGTACGTAAAACAACTCTCTCTCTCTCTCTCTCTCTCTCTCTCTCTCTCTCTCTCTCTCTCTCTCTCTCTCTCTCTCTCTCGTAAATTGTTTTCCTGCTTTGCTACGTATGTATGATTTTATATAGATACGGTAAATAATATTTGCAATAACATATTTTCTAAAAGCTTTTACTGTAATATCATTATTTATCACTTTCATCATGCGCGTTAAATGCCTTCGTTTGTTTACTGAGCATACTTTATGCTGCCGTCGTTTCAGGCGGCGTCATAAAGACAAACATTTCATTTGGAAGTCCTAAGAAAAATTAAGTAAAACATTGGTAATAACAAAATCAACATACTGTATAATCAATATAATCGATGCAAAAACTAACCTATACACAGATGTGTACACTAAATGCGTTTGTTTCTTCATTATGATCAGAGATAAATGTAAACAAAACATTGGTTGCCATTTTTTATCGTGCTTTTTGGCGTGTTTAGGAAACGCATGATATAAAATCGCCTTTAATATTTGTGCCTGTTTTAGTTTAGGGTACTGTAGTACATGCATTAAGTGTTCTGTACATTAAAGGGTAGTTTGTTAACAGTACTACGTACAAGGGAAGGTTTTAAAAGTCTGAATATACATGTTAAATAAATACGTAAATATGGTGTCACTACTTCGCGGATTTTCACCTATCGCGGTCGGGTCTGGAATCTATCTACCGCGATAAACGAGGGTTCACTGTATGCTATAAGCATACCATAGATTTCTATTGCCATAGGGAGTAAAATATAGAAAACAGCAACAAAATCAAACCTGTGGGCTTTGCAACTTACATGTATGATCAGCACTGGTGGAAGATTGGTAAACAGAGGATACCAAGAATGTTTTTTTTTATACAAGACCTAGTGGTGTCACAAAAAGTAATGACAGTTTATCAGGTATTGTACTTCAGTGTTCAGTATTGCTTGCTTTTTTATACAGTAGGGAAGTAGAAAACTTCCATAAATAACTATAGACTTTTACATTTTGTAGTATCAATAAAGATATATTTATGATCACTTAGGAAGAAAATATCTTTGATATTTGAATATGTGATATTTGGTGACATAAGCTTGCAGAAACCTCTATAGGGAAGGATTAAAAAATTTTCCTAAGGTCGTCATGGATTTTGAAGAAAATTATACATATGTACTCTGGTATTCAAATTTATTTTTAGGTATGTAGTTTGTTTGTAGTATTAGATTTATATATTATGAAAGTGAACAGTTTGTAGTAGCTACTTCAATTTTACTTGAGTGATATATCTGCTATCTTTTTGTAAATAAAAAATTGAGTGAAATTGATAAATGAGATAATATACGTACAATCACCTTGTCGTCTTGCAACCCAAAAAAATCTATTTGTGACCCTCCATAGTTTGGGAACCCTTGCCTTAGAGGAACAGGTAGATTGATATTTAATGGTTCAAAGGTTACACTCATGAATGGCAAAGGCAAGGGACCGTGATAGTACCCGAGAGACAGGACAGTGCCCTTAGAGACTGACTATACAGTGCAAGCTACATATGATTAGCACCCAAGCCCCTTCCCCATCCAGCTAGGACCAGGTTAGGCCAGGAAATAACTCTCCCCCAACCCCCACCATCCCTGGCTCACTAGGTTGGTGAGGTTACAAAAACTATCAAGCTTAAGTGGATCTTAAACCCCCATCCAGCAGATCACTAGACAGGGATGTTTCCAATAGGCTATCACAAACCCTTTCTAGGGAAAAAAAATATACCAACCAGTTTGGTTCTAGGAGGACTTCCAAGCCATCAAACACGGAATCTCATTTAGAGGAGGAAAGATTTGTAAAACAAATAATAAATTTTGAAAGTAATTTCCATTTTTCCTAGCTATACAAACCTGAGTCTTTAAGTTAAATGTCCCTCCTTAACCAACCTTCTCAGTCCCTAGCAGAAAGACCAAAGTCCTGTTCTTCCAACAAGTGGAGGGGCTGGGCTTCTCGCCTGCTCTCACTGCTTGTCGTTAACTACCCAGTTAACGCATTCAAAGGCTATTGCACCTCATGGTAAAAAATCTCTCTTTTTAAAGTGGTCAGGTTTGTAAGTTAAGAAAAATAAAAATTGCTAAAAATTTGTTATTTTAGTCACTCTTGCTGCTTAGATATTTATATTATACTTGTAAGTAAAATTCACATTTGTAAATTGCTATGTTAGATATACTTTTTAAAGTGAAATTAAAATGAAAACCAATTTATTTACTTTTCTTGCCATCACAGTGTCCTATTTATGCTTTGGATGGAACAAAAGAAAATTAGGAAAAGTAAAGTAAAGTAGTCACAAAATGAAAATGAATAGACTGATGCTTTGTAATTCTGCAACAGCGGGTAAAATGGCTCTGTAAGACCTGCTCCTGTAATTTGTTATTAGTTATGAAAATTTTAAACTTATGCTTGTGGGTGTAAACCCTTTATATAAAAATATTGAATAAAAGAGGATGTGGTATCAGTAAGCTCTTCTCATTGGTATTTATATGGAATAAAAACTTGAATTACATTACTATAAAGTACTCTCAAAATAATGCTCTCTTTGACTCAAAATGCTGCAGCTATTTCATTTGCAGGTAGATTTTAAACATTGGAGAAACATTATCTTGGATGGATTAAACATTTAAAAAGCATTACCTTGGATGGTTATACAGCATTTCTCATTCTATTAACAAGATAAAGATGTATTTTTTATGATAAACTTATTAGTGCATTCTTTAACAAATAGTGTCTTTTCTATATACAGTACTGGAAACATTTCATGAGATTTTCCCTTTGCTATAAATCATGCTTTGGGGTGTTTTTTTTTTTCTACATTTTTTATTTACTGAAGGATAAGATATATTTGCATAATTTACAAAATGAAATGGAAAAAAGAATAAGTTGATGAACAATGGTAAGAAATGGGGAATATAGTTATGAAAGCATTACAGGTACAGTATAAACAAAGTGTTGCAGTATATTATCATATCACAATATTTATCCTCTCCTCTATTAATGCCCAAGATTGAAACATTAAGTATGTGGAAAACAAGAAATGTATGTAATGATTAAGTTTATAACGGGAAAGTGAGTACAAAATTGTTCACCTTTTAAGAAATTTTCAAGTAAGGAAAAGATCTTTCCCTCAGATGTTTCACTCTTACCATGATCATATACTTAATCTATATAGTTCAGTTGACAGAGGTTCTACAAAAGTGACTACATCAGAATGTCTATTTTCAGGTGAACGATTACGTAGATTACCAGAATGTTTAGTAGGATATGAGAAGGTTTTAGTAACACCATGGGGCCACGACCCTACTGTTGTTCCACTTGCTGCATTGTTCACTACGGTTAATGAGGCCCTTATGCATTCTCCAGTTTTTATTCAGGTAAGTCATCTGACGCTTTTACATTAACAAAGTCATATCATCTGGTCAGGAAAGTAGCAAGTCATCTGACATGCTCTTGCACTCACAAAGTCAAATTATTTTTGCTTTAATTCTCTGGTAAGGAAGGTAGCAAGTCAGCTGACATGCTCTTGTACTCATAAAGTCTTACTATTCTTGCTTTAATTCTCTGGTAAGGAAGGTAGCAAGTCAGCTGACATGCTCTTGTACTCATAAAGTCTTACTATTCTTGCTTTAATTCTCTGGTAAGGAAGTTAGCAAGTTAGCTGACATACTCTTACACTCAAAAAGTCATGTTACTGTATGCTTGTGTTAATTCTCTGGTCAGGAAGGCAGCAAGTCACCTGACATGCTCCTACACTCGTCAAGTCATATTATGCTTGCGTTAATTCTCTGGTCAGGAAGATGGCTAGTCATCTAACCTGCGCTGACACTCATAAAGTCATATTATGCTTGCGTTAATTCTGTGGTTAGAAAGGTATCAAGTCATTTAATATGCTCTTACACTCATAAAGTTATATTATGCTTGCATTAATTCTCTGGTCAGGAAGGTAGCAAGTCAACTGACGTGATCTTACACTCATAAAGTCATATTATGCGTGCTTTAATTCTCTGGTCAGGAAGGTAGCAAGTTAGCTGACATACTCTCACACTCAAAAAGTCATATTATGCTTGTGTTAATTCTCTGGTCAGGAAGGTAGCAAGTTAGCTGACATACTCTCACACTCAAAAAGTCATATTATGCTTGTGTTAATTCTCTGGTCAGGAAGGTAGCAAGTCATCTAACATGCTCCGCTCTTACACTCATAAAGTCATATTATGCGTGCATTAATTCTCTGGTCAGGAAGGTAGCAAGACACCTGACATGCTCTTACGCTTATAAAGTCATATGCTTGCGTTAATTCTCTTGTCAGGGTTGTAGTAAGTCATCTGATGTACCCGTACACTCACAAAGTTGATGTTATACTTGCGTTAGTTATCAGGGCACGACGGTAGCAAGTCATTTAATGTGCTCTTACACTGATGTCATATTATGCATGCATTGATTCTCTGGTCAGGAAGGTAACAAGTCATGTCAGATTTATAGAACTGATGTAATGCTATAATTTTGGAAATGGTGGGTATTGAGAGCTGATCCAGTCACTTTTAGAAAGCCATTCTACTGAAAGTTGTCTTGTAGAGTTGATAGATATGTTCCTTTATGTGCCCTTTTGCTTTGATTTGCAAATGGCAAGTAATTGTCAGTTGCCTTTATTTTTTTTTCATAGATGTATTACTATTAATGACTTTTATTATTTAGGCCTTTTATATTACGTATCCCAGGTCAGCAATTTTATGTTTGTGAGTTTGATGTTTGCAAGTTTGATTATTTGGGGGAAATTATTTTAATGAAACTTCTTGAAATTCATATTCTATTCCTTCTCTAAATGAAAAGAATATCAGCCATGATAAATAAGAAAATTATTAAATCTTCATAAAGATATCATAAGTAGCATCTTTTGTTTCAACTATGAAGACCCAGGATGAAATAGGCACTTGTGTAAACGACGCTTTCTCCCAGCCTCTTGTCACCTTGATTTCTCATCATTTTCAACAGTCCAGATGTGAAGGGCTGTGCTGTTGTCTGTGATATGTTTTTGTTCCTACACAAATACAAACAACTGTCCGTTAGATAAGGAGTATGTTTTCAGACGAAGTTGGATAGCCATTGAATTGTTTCATGAGTAGTTAAGTGAGAGAGAGAATGAGGAGCCTCCCCTCCCTACCTGTCAAAGTCTCTTCATTTATGACATTTTGGTTGAGAACTGAGAGGAATCCTTGAGGAGGGATATTCAGTAATACCTTGTAATACGATCATCCCATCATACAAGCATTCCGAGATACTGTACAAGCAAGCTGCCATGGAAAATTTTGCATTGAGATATGAGCACAAACTTGAGATATGAGCACGGTTACAGATCCTAACGCTTGGTAGCCAAGTGCTCGGGAGCTCTCGAAGCCCGCATCACTCGTTCATTTTGCATGATCTCTGACCGATGTATGTATCTCCGAGCTACGCTCGTGTTGTTTGAGTTATTTATATGATTATAACGTAAATTTGTAGACAATTATTCTAATAAATGATGGGTCCCAAGAAAGCAAGTGGAAACATTGGCAGTGAGAATAAAAATTGCATGATGATGATAGAGGTAAAGCAAGAAATTATAAAAAAATAGGAGCATAGTGTCCATGTGAGGGAGTTGGCCCGCCAATACGAGAGGAGTACGTCGACGATATGTACCATTCTCAAACAAGCAGAAAGGTGCTATTAGCACAAAGCCTTCCAAAGGCTTAACCATCATGTCTCAGTTACAGACTAATATAAATGACAAGATGGAGAGGCTTCTGTTATTGTGGATTAAAGAAAAGCAGGTGATGGCAGATATCATGATTAAGACAGTCATCTGTGTGAAGGCCAGTGCAATCTATGAAGATTTGTTAGAGGGGGAGACATTAATGCCAGCGGAGACTTTCAAATCTAGTCATGGGTGGTCTGATAAGTTGAAAAAGCAAACTAGGATCTACTCAGTTGTGAGGCAAGGGGAAGCTGTGAGTTCGGATATAGAAGCCGCAGAGGAGTATGTTGAACGTTTTGCCTAGCTTATTGCTGCAGAAGGTTTCATATCCCAACTGCGATGAAACTGGCCTTTTTTTGGAAAAAGATGCCACAAAAGACATTCATCACGGCAGAAGAGAAGAAACTGCCAGGCCATAAACACATGAAAGATAGATTGACTCTAGCCTTATGTGCTAATGCCAGCAGTGACTGCAAGATCGAGCCCCTGCTCGTGTAATACTCCAAAAACCCACGTGCTTTCAAGAGTCACTAAGATTTGGAAATAAAAGCTTAAAGTGATGTGGCAAGGAAATTCAAAGGCCTAGGTTACAAGGCATTTTTTCACAGAATTGGTAAAACTGGCCTTAGGTCTGGCTATCAAGAGGTGTTTGATGGAGAAAAATCTGCCATTGAAATGTCTTCTTATTTTAAACATTGCATTGCCCACCCTCCAGGTCTTGAAGATGATATTCTTGATGATATCAAGTTCATTAAGGTCCTCTATCTCCCCCTCAACACCACTTCACTCCTCCAGTCCATGGACTAACAGGTCATTTCAAATTTCAAGAAGCTGTACATCAAAATTTGTTCAAACAATGCTTTAATGTCACAGATAACTCCAACCTCCCCCTTCATAAATTTTGGAAGAACCATTTTAACATTGTGAATTGTTTAAAAATGATTGATGAAGCATGGCAGAGTATAACGTGAAGAACCTTAAATTTAGCTTGGAAGAAATTGTGACCAGATTCTGTACCTGAAAGGGATTTTAAAGAGTTCAATATGCAGTCTGACCCCGAACCTATTATGTTGGGTGAGATTTTGTGACTCAGAAAGTCCATGCGGCTGGAGGTAGATGAGGAAGATCTATACGACCTTGCTGAGAAGCATCAAGAAGGGCTCATGACTGAGGAATTGATTGAGCTCCAGTCAATGTAACATTTGGACTTTTTGCAAGGGCTCAATAGCGAGGATTAGGTGGAACCGAAGGAACTTCTTGTTTCGAGGGAGATTAAGAGAGTGTTGGCTAAGTGACAGGATGTGTTTTATTTCATTGAAAAGAGACACCCTGATAAATTGTTTACTGGTCAGGCTTCAGCTCTTTTTGAATGACACTTGCTTGACTCATTTCTGCAACATTTTGAAATGGAGACAGAATCTAAGTTCCTTGCTTAGGCATTTTTTTAAAGGCCTGCAGCAAGTGAAAGCAAATGTGAGACAAAAGGAGCTAAGACAAGTGAAGAACAGCATGAAAAAAATAAAACTAAACAATGAAAAAAAGAGTAGACAAGAATAATTAAAAAAAAAAATTCAGTCAGGTTTTCTCTCAGTTGCACCTTTCCACTGAATTGCCTCCCACCCCTAATGACATGTCATAGATCCTAAAATTAATAGATCATTATCCTCTTAACCCCTTCGTCTTGTTGACATTGGTATACATTATAACATGCCTGGTAATTCATACGGTGACGTCGGGATAACGTCATCTTTATAATCATTATAATTATTATTATAATTATAATTTTTATAAGCTACGAAAGAGTATAGCATAATATGAAAGTTGATTTGATAATTGTGATAATTAAACCATTGGCCAACATCTAGGCTTTATTGGTTTAAAAAGCTTTAACCAGGTGGAGCCTGTGATATATAAGATATAAATATAATTGTATGATACTAGTTACCCATAATCAAACAATAACCATCAGTCATAAGACAGCCTAATTCATTAATAGTTATTAATATACATATATAACAGTAATACCGTATGTATAACAGTATGGAAGTTTGATAGTTTACAGTGTAATTGATAATAGTTATTACCTGTTGAATAACAATAATTATTAGTATCTGAATGCAAACAAAAGCATTGTTATCAACTGGCACAGTAATAGCATTGTTATTTGTATGTAATATAGTAGCTACTTTTATGACATTCTCCCCCTTCTAAAATATAATACTTATTCCATATTCAATAATTCAATTATTTGCATGATGTGAATCTAGCATACAAAACTCAAATCACAGTACGTATACAACACACAATACAAATTAAGCCTATTAACTGGTCGGGTAATACGACCTGATCTCCTTGAGGTAGGAACAGGTGGTTCATCATTATGGATAGGTGATGGTTCAAGGTTATTTAAGCCTATGGAGATTCTTTTGGCTGTTCTCCAGGATCAGGAAGTGACTGATCAACAGGTAAAGGAAACTCAGCTGGAGATAAATGCTTGATTGAGACAGTAGTCTCCCTTCCATTTGGGTACTTAATATGTGCATAATTAGGATTATCCTGCAAGAGCTCTACTTCATCTACTAATAGATCATTTTTAGAATTAAGAACAGGCCATTTTAGGAGTACTGGTCCTGGTTCACATAACCAGGATGGTATAGAAGCTGCAGCAGAAGAGCGACGGGTATAGTTTAGTAATCTCATGTGGAGTAGCATTCATAGCTGTTGCTAAGAGTGAGCGAATTGATTGTAGGGCATCTGGCAACACTGATTGCCAACACTCACCAGGCAGACCCCTTGATTTCAAATTCATGGTAATTGCCTTTCAAATTATGCCATTGAATCTTTCAACCTGTCCATTACCTTCAGGATTATAAAAAGTGGTTCTACTACATGATATACCTTTACTATTAAGAAAATCTTGCAGTTCCTTGCTGATGAAGGATGCACCTCTGTCAGAGTGCACATAAGCTGGCATGCCAGATATTGAAAATAACTGACTAATGCACTGAATTACAGTTGAGGTAGACATATTACTACAAGGGAATACAAATGGGAATCTAGAATATTCATCAATAATATTCAGGAAATATTTATTCTTGTCACTACTGGGTATAGGTCATTTGAAATCACTGTTCAATCTTTCAAGTGGCTGAGTGATTTTTATCAACCTAGCATTATCCACTTTAGTAAACCTAGGCTTGTTCTCTGCACATACCTTGTAGGAAGCAATAGCCTTTTTCACATCATCTACTGAATATGGTAAGGTTTTAGTTTCCACAAAATGATATAACCTAGTTACTCCAGGATGGCACAATGCTTTATGTAGAGTGAATAAGGAAGATTGATCACTAGCTGTTGCACCACAATATGCTCTTGAAAAAGTGTCAGGGGGAATAGAAATAAAGACTCATTTCTATTTGTAATAGTGGAAGAAGCACCAACATGTCTACCAACAGTAGCAGTCGATCGGCAAACTTTAGAAAAGTGGCCCTTCTTTTGATGTTTATGACAAATTGATTCACATGCTGGACATTTCATCCTGAGATGCTTAGGATAGCCACAAAAATAACATTTAGTTGCTGTTTTATTTGTTGGATGCATAGCAACAGCAGCTAGTACATTAGTTTCAGGGGCCTCATGAACTGGGGTGGGGTTAATATTTGCACTCACTAGGTTTGTACAGATTTGTAGCGTAAAGTTCAGAATTCTTCTGCGCTGACTCCAAAGCCCTGGTCAACAGCTGTCGACAAGTCTGAAACCTTGTTCTCCAGTAAATGCTGTCTGATGAGAGATGATTGCAGACCACTAATAAAATCATCACGGATAGACTCTTCATAATATATACTAGCAGAAACAGATTTAAAAGTACAGTCTTGACTTAAAACCTTCAATGCTTGCAAATATGAGTCCAAAGTTTCACCGCCCTGCTGTTTACGAGTTGCTAACAAATGTCGGGCAAACACTTCATTTTTGGGTTTGACATACTGTGCTTTCAGTACTTGAATTGCTTCATCATAAATTGTACAATTGGATATACAAATATATACTTCAGGAGAAACTTAGTTTGTAAGAAAACTTAGTTTATCAATTTGTGCACCGTCAGGTTGGCTTATACACTAAAGAAAATTTTGAAATTTTGATATGAAAGTTGATTTGATAATTGTGGTAATTAAATCATTGGCCTACATCTAGGCTTTATTGATCTAAATTCCTTAACTGGGAAACTGTAATGAGAAATAAGATATGAATATAATTGTATATTAATTAATATACATACATACACATACATATACCAAGGCACTTCCCCAAATTTTGGGGGGTAGCCGACATCAACAAATGAAACAAAACGAAAAGGGGACCTCTACTCTCTACGTTCCTCCCAGCCTGACAAGGAACTCAACCGAGTTCAGCTGGTACTGCTAGGGTGCCACAGCCCACCCTCCCCAGTTATCCACCACAGATGAAGCTTCATAATGCTGAATCCCCTACTGCTGCTACCTCCACGGTCATCTAAGGCATCGGAGGAAGCAGCAGGGCCTACCGGAACTGCGTCACAATCGCTCGCCATTCATTCCTATTTCTAGCACGCTCTCTTGCCTCTCTCACATCTATCCTCCTATCACCCAGAGCTTTCTTCACTCCATCCATCCACCCAAACCTTGGCCTTCCTCTTGTACTTCTCCCATCAACTCTTGCATTCATCACCTTCTTTAGCAGACAGCCATTTTCCATTCTCTCAACATGGCCAAACCACCTCAACACATTCATATCCACTTTAGCTGCTAACTCATTTCTTACACCCGTTCTCACCCTCACCACTTCGTTCCTAATCCTATCTACTCAAGATACACCAGCCATACTCCTTAGACACTCCATCTTAAACACATTCAATTTCTGTCTCCGTCACTTTCATTCCCCACAACTCCGATCCATACATCACAGTTGGTACAATCACTTTCTCATATAGAACTCTCTTTACATTCATGCCCAACTCTCTATTTTTTACTACTCCCTTAACTGCCCCCAACACTTTACATACTTCATTCACTCTCTGATGTACATCTGCTTCCACTCCACCATTTGCTGCAACAACAGACCCCAAGTACTTAAACTGATCCACCTCCTCAAGTCACTCTCCATTCAACATAGACATTCAATCTCGCACCACCTTCCCTTCTCATACATCTCATGACCTTAATCTCACCAACATTAACTCTCAACTTCCTTCACTCACACACCCTTCCAAATTCTGTCACTAGTCGGTCAAGCTTCTCTGTGTCTGCAACCAGTACAGTATCATCCACAAACAACAACTGATTTACCTCCCATTCATGGTCATTCTCGTCTACCAGTTTTAATCCTCGTCCAAGCACTCGAGCATTCACCTCTCTCACCACTCCATCAACATACAAGTTAAACAACCACGGTGACATCACACATCCCTGTCTCAGTCCCACTCTCACCGGAAACCAGTCACTCACTTCATTTCCTATTCTAACACATGCTTTACTACCTTTGTAGAAACTTTTCACTGCTTGCAACATCCTTCCACTAACTCCATATAACCTCATCACATTCCACATTACTTCCCTATCAACTCTATCATACGCTTTCTCCAGATCCATAAACGCAACATACACCTCCTTACCTTTTGCTAAATATTTCTTGCATATCTGCCTAACTGTAAAAATCTGATTCATACAACCCCTACCTCTTCTAAAACCACCCTGTACTTCTAAGATTGCATTCTCTGTTTTATCCTTAATCCTATTAATCATTACTCTAATATACACTTTTCCAACTACACTCAACAAACTAATACCTCTTGAATTACAACTCATGCACATCTCCCTTACCCTTACATAGTGGTACAATACACATCCCTGAGACAGGGATGTGTGATGTCACTGTGGTTGTTTAACTTGTATGTTGATGGAGTGGTGAGATAGGTGAATGCTCGAGTGCTTGGACGAGGATTGAAACTGGTAGACGAGAATGACCATGAATGGGAGGTAAATCAATTGTTGTTTGCAGATGATACTGTACTGGTTGCAGACGCGGAAGAGAAGCTTGGCTGATTAGTGACAGAATTTGGAAGGGTGTGTGAGAGAAGGAAGTTGAGAGTTAATGTGGGTAAGAGTAAGGTTATGAGATGTACGAGAAAGGAAGGTGGTGCGAGGTTGAATGTCATGTTAAATGGAGAGTTACTTGAGGAGGTGGATCAGTTTAAGTTCTTGGGGTCTGTTGTTGCAGCAAATGGTGGAGTGGAAGCAGATGTACGTTAAAGAGTGAATGAAGGATGCAACGTGTTGGGGGCAGTTAAGGGAGTAGTAAAAAATAGAGGGTTGAGCATGAATGTAAAGAGAGTTCTGTATGAGATAGTGATCATACCAACTGTGATGTATGGATCGGAGTTGTGGGGAATGAAAGTGATGGAGAGACAGAAATTGAATGTGTTTGAGATGAAGTGTCTAAGGAGTATGGCTGGTGTATCTTGAGTAGATAGGGTTAGGAACGAAGTAGTGAGGGTGAGAACGGGTGTAAGAAATGAGTTAGCAGCTAGAGTGGATATGAATGTGTTGAGGTGGTTTGGTCATGTGGAGAGAATGGAAAATGGCTGTCTGCTAAAGGTGGTGATGAATGCAAGAGTTCATGGGAGAAGTACAAGAGGAAGGCAAAGGTTTGGGTGGATGGATGGAGTGAAGGAAGCTCTGGGTGATAGGAGGATAGATGTGAGAGAGGCAAGAAAGCGTGCTAGAAATAGGAATGAATGGCGAGCGATTGTGACGCAGTTCCGGTAGGCCCTGCTGCTTCCTCCGGTGCCTTGGATGACCGCGGAGGTAGCAGCAGTAGGGGATTCAGCATTATGAAGCTTCATCTGTGGTGGATAATGGGGGAGGGTGGGCTGTGCCACCCTAGCAGTACCAGCCGAACTCGGTTGGGTCCCTTGTCAGGCTGGGAGTAACATAGAGAGGAGACATCCCCTTTTTTGTTTCACTTGTTTGATGTCGGCTACCCCCCAAAATTGGGGGAAGTGCCTTGGTATATGTATGTATTACCTGTTGAATAACAATAATTAATAGTATCTGAATGCAAACAAAGGCGCCGTTACCAACTGACGCAAATAGCATGGTTACTTGTACAGTATGTAATTTAGTAGCTACTTCTTATGACATAGCACATGGCTGCATATCACACAAGTTCACACTCAGGGAAATTTCACTGAAAAGTCTCCTCTCCCTAATATTAGCCTTTCCTTCTGTCTTCAGCTAACCAACAAAATTTTTGGGATTCTAGCCTTTATTTCTGAATATGTAAGAGCTATATTACTCTTTTTATGTTACCATGAAAAAATGACACCACTCTCTAGCCAATAGCAACATTCCCTACCTTAGGCATTACTTAAACCCCCCTTGACACCCCCAATTGGGAGACTGTCAGCCTACCACCAACCAAAATATTTGGGATTCTTGTTCTTATTCATGATTACAGTATATAAGGTCTATTTAAGTGTATTCAAATCTAACCTCATCACCAACCAAAAATACTTGCAATTCCAGCCCTTATTCGTGATTGTTAGGTCTATTTTATTGTTTTTCTATGTTGTCACAGTGATCAAATCACAGAGAAAGTCTACCTGCCTTCAACTATAAGTCCCACCTATGAGACGAAAACTTACCATTACCCGTAAAGGAAAGAGTTGAGAGAAGACAAGCTTCATCTTTTTTTCTTATTTTATTCCTTTTTTCTCAACTATCATTTCTATAAAATATCATCTTCATGTTTTATATATTTCATATTATTATTGTTCATTGTTTTCACAAGTAAAAGTTAGCCTATTGTGATTATTTCCATTTATTGCCATTCTGCCATTTCTATGCAGTATTCTTCATGTTCTTACATGCACAGTTTACAGTATTTCCAAGCTCATGAAATACCCAAAACCAGAATGATCCAGTTCATAGTGACAGTCACACGCAAGGTGGAGTGGCAAACAAATGAACAGACTTCATGTCTAATGAACTAAATTCATATTACACTCTCTCTCTCTCTCTCTCTCTCTCTCTCTCTCTCTCTCTCTCTCTCTCTCTCTCTCTCTCTCTCTCTCTCATATATCTTTTGTCAACAGTTTTTTTGTTGATTCATAATTTTTTTATCGTATTTATATCTTATAAATTATACATTATAGAATACTTCTAGTGTCAAAGGAAACAAATGGATATTTTCATTATATTTCTGTATGTCATAAATCTTTATATTACTGTCAAGTTGTTTATATCTTTCAACAGCTATTTATCATGGAATTATGACGGAATAACAGTCACTTCAATAAATATATGAAGTTTTCTTTTACACATAAATCGCAGTGCTTTACCATACCCTATACAGTGGAACCTCTACATACGAATTTAATCCGTTCCAGAACCAACTTCGGATGTAGAAATTGTTCGGATGTAGAAACGATTTTTCCCATAAGAATACATTGAAATAGGATTAATCCGTGGTTGAGCCCAAAAACCTATGATAACTTCTTAATAAAACTACTACACATAACTTTCCCATGAGAATAATGAACACTAAATTAGATAATAGACATGTAAATAAGAAGAATAGACATGTAAATAAGAAGAATTAGCAAAAAATGATAAATAAGAAACGGGTTTTTAGCATCACTTTACCTTAGAAACTCCAGCGCAGGTGTTGTTCGTCTTCGCTACGCAGAGAGGAGAGAGGAGACGGACGGACGGACGGCGAGGCGGTAGAGAGGTTAACTACGATAAACGTAACACTACCATAACTTATTCTAACTTACACTAAGTGAACTTTAACATAACTTAGCTTATTTTTTTTTTTATTTTTATATTTTATATTTTTTTTTACATTTTCTTTTTTTCTTTTTGATGATTACGTAATTTTAATCACTATCACTTACATTTAAAATTGACTGAATTTCTTTTGCTTCACTCTTTTCCGTTTTCTGTGTTTCACTTTCTTCCTCTTCACTCTTTGCCGTTTTCTTCGGTTCACTTACATCCTGTTCATCGCGAGTTCGCTTCGCAGTTTTTTAAAGAAAGCATCGATAGATAATTGCTTCGTACAACTTTTCAGAATGTTTCGAAAGTGCGTTAGGCAAACATCATCGAATTGAGAAACTACACGACAAACCTGCAATTTCTTTGGATGGTATTTGTCGATGAAGTCGACCACGTCTTGATATTTTCCTAACACCTCTTTTATTTGCGCTGAACCTAACACATGTTCTACCTCCTCGCTCTCTTCCTCGTCATCACTCATGTGCTCCGACATAGCATGGAGTTCCTTGAGCTCATCCGTCGTCAGTTCGTCGTGATGTTCGGCGACGAGTTCCGTAACGTCATCTGCGTTGACCTCCAGACCCATGGACTTGCCAAGGAAGACTATTTCCTCTACGGCTTCCGCTGCACCGACCACGGGATCAGGTTCGGGGTCAAAACCCTCGAAATCTCGGGGAGAAACTGCATCAGGCCACAGCTTCTTCCATGCAGAATTGAGGGTCCGTCGAGTTAATCCCACCCAAGCCTGATCAATGATCTTTAAGCAGTGCACGATATTGAAGTGGCCCCTCCAAAATTCACGCAAAGTTAAGTTGGTGCTTTGCGTGACATTAAAGCACTGCTTGAATAAGTGCCTGGTGTACAGCTTCTTAAAATTAGAGATGACTTGCTGGTCCATGGGCTGGAGGATAGAGGTGGTATTTGGTGGAAGATACAGCACCTTTATGAACTTGAATTCATCGAAGATATCATCTTCAAGTCCGGGGGGTGAGCGGGTGCATTGTCAAGGCATAACAGGCACTTTAAAGGCAATTTCTGGTCATGAAGATACTTCTTCACAGAAGGACCGAAAACTTGGTTTACCCATTGCACAAAGAATTGCCTAGTGACCCAGGCCTTCGAGTTGGATCGCCAGAAAACATGAAGCTGATCCTTATCGACGTTGTGTGCTTTAAAGGCCCTAGGGTTCTCCGAATGGTAAACAAGCAAGGGCTTGACTTTAAAGTCCCCGCTAGCGTTGGCACATAGAGCAAGAGTCAACCGATCCTTCATTGGCTTATGCCCAGGCAATTTCTTCTCTTCAGCAGTGATGTAGGTTCGACTCGGCATCTTCTTCCAAAACAGCCCGGTTTCATCACAATTGAACACCTGCTGCTCTACGTAGCCTTCTTCCTTTACGATATTTTCGAATTTCTTAACAAAGTCAGTTGCAGCCTTTGTGTCCGCACTAGCAGCCTCTCCGTGGCGAACAACTGAATGAATCCCGGACCGTTTCTTAAATTTCTCGAACCAGCCACGAGATGCCTTGAAATCATCTGAGGAAGGCTCGGTTGAACTCTCCCCAGCATCACCCCCAGAGCTCTCCTCCTTCAAGTCCGTAAAGATGGCGTGCGCCTTCTCGCAGATAACGGTTTCGGTGATGGTGTCGCCAACGATCTCTCTATCCTTAATCCACACTAGTAGAAGTCGTTCCATCTCTTCTATGATAGGGGTACGGCGTTTGGAAATTATAGTGATCCCCTTAGAAGGTTTCACTGCTTTAATAGCTTCCTTCTGTTTAAGGATTGTCGAGATCGTCGACATATTACGGCCATACTGTTTAGCAAGTTCACTCACGCGGATGCCACGCTCATGTTTTTCAATAATTTCCTGCTTAATTTCTATAGAAAGCATTTCCTTCTTCCTTTTCTCACCACTACCACTACCACTGGCAAAACTAAGCCTTTTTGGACCCATGATTTACGTAAATTATCGTTAATGGATGCACGTAAAAAATCACGATTAATTCACAGTTAATATCAGAACGCAAAGAGCACAACCGCAAGAAGCCGACGAGAACAGAGGACTGACCCAAGCCGCGCTAATTGAGCGTCCCTCCGAGGTCGATGTGCTGCCTTTTATCGGCGGAAATAAAAAACACTTCAGGCGCTATGAGCACCGACTACGCGTACGAGTATTGTTTACTTCGGGTGTCGAAAAAAACATTCGGGTGTAGAGTCGGAACGTGTTCGAATTGTACTTCGCGTGTCGAAAGATTCGGATACAACCGGTACGACGAAAATTGCTACTTCGTGTGTCGAAATAAAATTCGGGTGTAGAGTCAAAAATTTGCTCGAATTTTACTTCGGATGTTGGAAAATTCGGATGTAGATACGTTCGTGTGTAGAGGTTCCACTGTAATTATAAATTATAGAATACTTCTTAAGTCATAGGATGTAAATGGATATTTTCATTACATTTCTGTACAACATGAAGTTCTTTATTACTAACGAGTACTGTAGTTTTATATCTTTTGATGGCTATTTATCTTGGAATTATAACAATAACAGTCACTTAATGAATATAAAGTTTTAATTACACATAAAATCCTAGTGCTTCACCATTATTTAGAGATAATTACCGGTACATAAATCATTTTTTCAAAATTATTCTATAATCACTTGACAATGAATGGAAAAACATTTTGGTTGTTTAGAGTGAAATACTATGGAGAATAAAGCAAACTTTTGAAAAATTATCAGCAGTGAAATATATAAACATGGAAATGTAGCTTATTATAGGATAAATAAGTATATCCGATAATGACAAATCTCATATAGAGCTACAGTAGCGAATCCACGGCTTCATAGCTAAAGTATTAACCAGGTCAAAAAACTAATAGATTAACTTTATACTTCATACCCACTGTCATTGTTGTTTAGATCGAAAAAATACTCAACCACAGAACCTCTAAACAACTGACCCATTTATATCATATTCAGAGTAATGAGAAACTTGATCTTCGTCTTGACTGTTTTCTTGAGCTTAATGTAACTATACTCAAATTTTTTTAATGAGGCGCATTTGCACTGACTCGCAGCGGTGCCCTTTTAGCTCAGAAAAGTTTCCTGTTATCTGATTGGTTAAAATTATCTTGTCTAACCAATCAGCGATCAGGAAACTTTTACGAGCTAAAAGGGCACCTCTGCGAGTCGGTGCAAATCTGCCTCACTAAAAAGAATTGACTATAGTTTAGCTTTTCAATCTTATGATATTAAAGCTCTCTTGATGGACTTCGATGCTTATGGAGATGTAGACACAAATGGTATTTTTCATTTGTTTTTTATAAAGACTGCAGATTTCTTAGCTCCAAAATTATCTGTTATTTTGTGCAAGTTAGCTAGAAGAGAAGCTTTCAGCGCTTGTCGGAGAATTGGTAATGATACTCCACTATGTAGATGTGTTTTCGATAGCTCAAGTCCAATGATTGCCACCCAGTTATCCCATATTATCTAAAGTTTTTGAATGTCTTTTTGGGAAAATGTCTAAATAGATTTGCTGAAGGTAATCATCTGTTCCCCAGTTTGCAATTTGGCTTTTGTAAAAGCCTTGGAGCATGTAGTCATCTGTTCCCAAGTTTGCAATTTGGCTTTCGTAAAGGCCTTAGAGCATGTGATGCCCTTCTTGCAATCTCCAGTGCTATACAGAAATCCCTTGATTGCGGTCAATGAAGTTGATATGATTGGCCTTTGACCGAGTTAATTATGAGGCCCTTGTTTTCAAACTCAAACTGTTGGGAGTGGGTGGGTCCTTTCTCAGCATCATTATTAAATTTTTAAGTAATAGATAGCAAAGAGTTGTTGTTCATTGGCACCATAGTGACTATAGGAATGTGATATCTGGTGTTGTTCTAGGTAGTGTTCTTGGTCCATTACTTTTCATGCTATATACACAACATGTGGTTTAGCCTAGAAAACAAGCTCGTTGGCTGTACAGATGATGCTACTCTCTTTTCATCAATTCCATCTCCTTAATGTAGGTCTGGGTTGGCTGAATCCCTTGATAGAGATCTATTCTGAAGAAGTGTTTTAATTCTTTCATTCTACCTTGTTTTGAGTATTGTTCTCCTGTCTGGTGTTCAGCTGCTGATTCTCATCTTAATTTGTTGGACAGAAACTTATGGTCTATTGAATTTCTTATTCCTGATCTAGATATTAATCTTTGGCACCGTCGTTCAATTAGTTTTTTATGCATGTTGCATAAGATTTTTCATAACTCTGACCATCCTTTACATTCAGATCTCTCTGGACAGTTCTATCCTGTTCGTAATACTAGGCAGGCAGTTAATTCTAATAGCCAGGCCTTCTCCATCATGAGGCTCAATACTACGCAATACTCTAGAAGTTTTATTCCAGCTGTTACCAAGTTGTGGAATGATCTTCCTAATCGGGTAGTTGAATCAGTAGAACTTCAAAAGTTCAAAGTTGGAGCAAATGCTTTTTTGTTGACCTGGCGGACATGAGTCTTTTTATAGTTTATTTATGACATATTCGTTTTTTATGTTGTTAATAGGTTATATATTACATGTCTGTTTTGACGTTGTTACTTTTTTTTAGAATGATTTATTGTTAATTTGTTCTCTTCATTTATTTATTTCCTTTCCTCACTGGACTATTTTTCCCTGTTGGAGCCCATAGGCTTATAGCATCTTGCTTTTCCAACTAGGGTTGTAGCTTGGATAATAATAATAATAATAATAATAATAATAATAATGATAATAATAATAGTTAAAATTTGTGCATGGTGCAAATTTTGGAGCATGAAGTTGAATCCTAACAAACTCAAAGTATGATTGCAAGTAGTTCAAGGACACTTACTGCTCAACATCCAGATCTTAGCATTGATAATGTTTTTTTTTTTACTTTATATGACTTTTAAAATTTTGGGTGTGATTCTCGACAGCAATTTTACACATTAGGTCTTTGTCTTCAATTGCACAAAAAAATTGGCTGATTGAGAAGTCTTTTAAGATTTTCTTTGATAATTCTATTCTGAAGAAGTGTTTTAATTCTTACATTTTACCTTGCTTCAAGTATTGTTCTCTTGTCTGGTCATGATCTTCTAATTCTCATCTTAATTTGTTGGACAGGAACTTTATTTCTTATTCCTGATCTCGATATTAATCCATAGCACTATCGTTCAATTAGTTCATTATACATGTTGCGTTCAGATCTTCCTGGGTAGTACCTTCTTGTTCATGAGGTTCAATACTACACAATATTCTAGAAGTCTCATTCCAGCCGTGACCAAGTTGTGGAATGGTCTTCCTAATCAGTTAGTTGAATTGGTTGAACTTCAAATGTTCAAACTTTGAGCAAATGTTTTTATGTTGAACAGGCTGACATAAGTCCTTTTATAGTTTATACATGAAAGATCTGTTTTAATGTTATTACTGTTCTTAGAATATTTCACTTTAATTTTTCATTATTTCTCATATAGTTTATTCATTTCTTTATGTCATTGGACTATTTTTCCTTATTGGAGTCCTTGGGCTTATAGCATCCTGCTTTTTGAACTTGGGTTGTAGCTTTAGTAATAATAATAATAATAATCAGGACATAATGGATCAAATTCAGATAATTTGAGTTGTGTCTGAGTCGCATTGTATAGGTCGCCATAAAAAGAAGTATATACTGTAGTTTAAGATGTGTATATTTTTTTACATAAAGGTAATAAAACCATTTTTAATTTATTAATTAATGGCCTATCTTCGTGATGAATAATCTATTCGAGGAATAATTCTATATCAGTGAAATAAAAAAATTCTTGTCTAGGCCATCTAAGAAAATGTAAACACACTGCAGATTTTGTTGACAGCTGATTCCAAGTTGCTGTAACCAAGGATATGCTCACATATAAATAACAAATAATGTTCTTAATATAATTTTGAAACTTATTCAAAACCTCATATAATAAATATTGCAGAAATACCAATATTATAAACTTCCACATTTTTCGTCATAGTTGACTAAAAGCTCTTAGTATCATCAGTTATCAGTTTGATGTGCAAATGTGTACATTTATTTGTTCATTAAAATTCTTTAGTTCGTAGGGATTGGAGATGAAAAGTAAACAAAACATTGGTTTCCATTTGGGGCACTGTAGGTATGAAAAACATAATATAATATTGGCTATATTTTGTTTATTTTGAATTTCCAAGGATACAGTAGAGTAAGTAAAACATTTTTAATAACACTATCTTTACATAACCAAACATCTAGCAGAAACACTGATGGTTTGTAATTTAATAGTCATCTTATACTACAGATATAGTATGAGATAAATTAATTAATGTTTGCCTTAATTTTTTACCTCGTCTTATGCAGGGAAATATACAGTATTTAAACTTATTTACACTGGAATAAATAATGGTTTGTGTTTAAGAAAGCTTTATGGTTTTTGTTTTTGTGTATAAAAGAAAATGTTTTCTTTCTTTATTTTTGTATATCCCTCTGTGCCCCCCCCCAAAAAAAAAATGCCTTAATCCGTTATTATTTCTTTTAACAGGTACTGACAGCAGCCCCCTACACTCAGTAGGGAGAGAAATTTAGACTATTCTTCTAAGTATTGTGTATAGGAAAGATGAAGTTACCAGAAGAATGGTTACTCAAGACTTGTGTTGTAGATATTTCTTCCCGTACACTGATGAGTGATTTAAGCATGCCCTGCCACATGGTAACTTGATTCAAAATTAGGAGCAAATGAAACTAGATTAGTCTTATCACTGACCTAGGTGGTAATATATTGACACAGTTTATGGACAGTTTTTTTCAAATACTTGCTCCCAGAACCAAGTGAACATAAAGTGGCATAGAACAGTTTTTTCAGTGATAGCCAAACTTTTAAGTGATGTCAATTCCTAAACCCAGTGGATTGTTCATGCAGATTATGAACCACAGTGTTGCGGGGTTCTCCTTTAAGCTTGAAGTTTGTTTCTGTCATAGTCAGGAATAAATCTGCATGATCCACATGAGTATGTTGCTAGTCAGCCTGGGAAAGACTGTTAAAAACAAGTTTGCCGGGATCTTCTAGTTTTCCCGCCTGAATTGCAATTCTTGTTTTATAATCCCTTTGAATTTGAGGCAAGCTACTTGTATTTGAATGTATCCCAAATAGATACACGGTTAGGTGTGCCTTTGTTTATATTAGTTAAGTTTAGAGAACACTTATGAGTGACCAGCATGTGAATAGTTCTTTCTTTTTTCTTTTCAATTTTTTTTTTATCTTAGTTATTGTGAGGCTGGAGTGTAAAGGGATGCTAATTTTGCCCTTAATTGCTTATTTGAATTTGACGAAACAATGTTAATGTAATCCTAACAGTTTTTTTATTAAATCTTTCTAATAAGTCATTTATCATATTTTTTTTCATCCCACACTGTGTCCCGTTAGCAGTTAATAAATGTTTCCTTTCACATAATGTTCTGACATTTTTTACTCAAGTTTGAAACCATCTTACCTAAAGAAGATAGAGCTATTCATAAATTCTGCTAACTTCTCAGGAATGAATCAATGGTCATCTTACGCATTTATTCAGCAAGCTTAAGGCAAAGGAAGATAAGGAGGAAGTAAGGTTCTTGCTGGGTTCCCTTGCCCAATATAAAATCAAGGGGTGGTGCCCAGTGCCCAATTCATCCTTGATTGTTTGCCTTTTACCCAGATTTTTTGGGTAATCCACCGTTGTATCTTTTTTGTGTAGTTAACGTTGGCGTGTGGTCGGTATTCGGACACTAGGCAGTTTGGGTGCTACCTCTGGCCACAGTCCGCAAACTATTACAACACATCCATACATAAATATAGTAGTCTTGTATACAATTATTTACAATTTTGTTTGATTTTAATCTTTGGGAAATTAGTATTAGTATATCTGAGATTACTTGCTAGTGTTCCCTAGCTCTGTATTTAGTTTGTTTTGATTTGGTCCATGCTTGCAGTTATCTTTGTTTTCATGAGTTTCATCTATTGTAATCTACTTTCTTTAATTATGTCATTTAAGGGTGAAAAATGGTGTTTATAATCCCAGCTGCTCGTTTTGATGTTAGCCCAGGTGTTCAGCATATGTAGTAGTCGTGTGTACAATTTTATATGAATTTGCTTTATTTTTTGGTTCAGGAAATTTTATCGATATAATGTACAATCGGCTATAGTGGATTTTCCTTCGCCATATTAGACTGTTAAAGTTAATGCTTGGTTCTACTGTATCTACTCTTTTATTTTTCTTTAAGCACAGTGCTGACTTTCAGGTTAATTATTTTGTGTAATTGAATGTTGATGACACTTGATGTTTTAGATGATGCAAATAAACTGTTAGTTAGTTTTGTTAATTTACTTACTTTTAACTAGCATTTAATGAATGAAGATTAATAGCTTAGACTGGATATGAGAACACCCTTGGAATTGGTTGAAGAATTTAAAAATATTTAAAAATTCCCCTTTCAGCATATTATTTTTTGTATTTCACTTTATTTTTTCTTCTTATTTTACCATCTATTGTTTAAGAGTATTCATTGATACATACATTTAATTTCTTTCAGGCTTATGGATGGTATCATGATGTTTGTATACAGCACATTCCATTTCCACTTGATATTTCCAGTAAGTATTCAGCTGGAGAAGTAAACCAGTAGTTTTATTTTGTTAATGTCCTGACTAGTCACGAATGTAAATATTACAATGATAGTAATGAAGTTTACTTTCAGAAATTTTGATGTTATATAAAATATTATGATGTAAAAACAATTTGTCTAGTATGTGGTTATACTTTAAAAGTATGACAAATCCTTTTGAAGATGAATTTCAAGTCTCAAGCCTAGAGAATTGGTTGCTTGCGCATACAATACAAATAGCTTAGCTGCGTACTATGATTAATGTCTTTCGAAGTAAGAGTTAGACTTGGTTATCTTGAATTGATTCTGGGGGAAAAATACCAGGTCAGGTGTGTACCTTTCAAGGTGGGTCTGACATGTTGAATACAGTACAACTTCTTTCTATTAAAAAGAGCTAACACAATTAAAAACAAAGTGTTTGGGTTTGGTTTTGATCAACTGCCGTGTATATTCTGTATTACAGTTTTATTGCCGAGCTTTTCACAATTTATTTTCACGCCATAAATATATCTTTCCGTTTCGGCCGCTTGGTTGGGAAGTACCTGTGACGTCACAGAGAGACTTCAGCAGTGAGAAGCGAATGTAAACAATCTAGGTTTGCCAGAACAGAAGATTTTTCTTGTTGGAAAAGTGATTTTAGATTTTTTGAGTTTTTTATGCATTGCAATGCCTCACAAGTGTGTTGCAGTGGGGTGCTCAAATACAGGAGGTGAAAATATCTTCCCGTATTTCTTCCCAAATGAGGAATTGTTAAGGAAACAGTGGGTCGCTCAAGTGCAATGCACACGGGCCGAGTGAACGCCCAGCCAAACGTTGCTGCTTTAGAGTCTTCATACTTTAATACAGTACATTAGTTGAAAACAAATGGTCCCATTTTGCCTCATTTTTAACAACAGCCACAAAATAATAATAATAATAATGATAATCTTCATCATCATCATCATCATAATAGTAACAGCAAAATAATCCAAAATATTGATTATGAAAATTATTACAAATACATCTACCTAAATTACATTTCTAATGCCAGCTTACAAAATCCTCCAATCAATCAAATATCTGCTACTTGTTTGAAACTTTTAGAATTAATTTCCAATGGTGAAATTAGATATTTTCTCTTGAATTTTTATGCTCAATTCAAAATATATAGCATTCTCTCTCTCTCTCTCTCTCTCTCTCTCTCTCTCTCTCTCTCTCTCTCTCTCTCTCTCTCTCTCTCTCTCTCTCTCTCAGTGACATG
>NC_090732.1:158451729-158489229 GCF_036898095.1 Palaemon carinicauda
AAGCTTTGATGATGTCTCTAGTATTGTACTAGAGAAGTCAGAGGGACAGCCTTCTCAAAGGTGGGTTTATACTCATTTTACTGTTGTTAATTTTTTGTTGTCAAATTGTTGCATTATTACTTTGAATCATCATAATCTTTAAAAATTTTATGTCAAGTTAATATGATGAGTTTTATCTACTGTTTCCAGTCTTTGTTCTCTTACTACCTGATTGTTCCTACAATGCATATAAACCCTTATCCTTTAAGTAGGGATATTGTTTCAGCGATATCTAGAATCCAATGGCTATAAATGAACTATATGAAAACTATGATATCCAGTAAGATACTGGTGCTGATGCAATATTCATCTTGAATATATATCATATAAATGAAGAAATTATGTAAACAATACGCCATTCGTATGTGAGCATTATCTTGATACAGTAGCGGCACCTTCAGATCAGCAGCACAGCTGATCACAACCAAAGGTGAACAAAAAAGTTGGTGATCGTTGATTGTTAAATTGCTTCTGAAATTGAAAAAAGAATGTAAAAATGTATTGATAGAGGATATGATATTGTATGGAATCAGAAAACTGAATTCAGTAATGATATACATACATACATATACCAAGGCACTTACCCTAATTTTGGGGGGTAGCTGACATCAAACAAATGAAACAAAAAGAAGACCTCTCCTCTCTATGTTCCTCCCAGCCTGACAAGGGACTCAACCAAGTTTGGCTGGTACTGTTAGGGTGCCACAGCCCACCCTCCCCCGTTATCCACCACAGATGAAGCTTCATAATGCTAAATCCCCTACTGCTGCTAACTCCGTGGTCATCTAAGGCATCGGAGGAAGCAGCAGCGCCTACCGGAACTGTGTCACAATCG
This sequence comes from Palaemon carinicauda, assembly GCF_036898095.1. NCBI lineage: Eukaryota > Metazoa > Arthropoda > Malacostraca > Decapoda > Palaemonidae > Palaemon > Palaemon carinicauda. Next base: position 158,452,604 of record NC_090732.1, read on the forward strand.
CTTGCCATTCATTCCTATTTCTAGCATACTCTCTTGCCTCTCTCACATCTATCCTATCACCCAGAGCTTCCTTCACTCCATCCATCCACCCAAACCTTTGCCTTCCTCTTGTACTTCTCCCATCAACTCTTGTATTCATCACCTTCTTTAGAAGACAGCCATTTTCCATTCTCTCAACATGGCCAAACCACCTCAACACATTCATATCCACTCTGGCTGCTAACTCATTTCTTACATCCGTTCTCACCCTCACTACTTCGTTCCTAACCCTATCTACTTGAGATACACCAGCCATACTCCTTAGACACTTCATCTCAAACATTCAATTTCTGTCTCTCTGTCACTTTCATTCCCCATAACTCTGATCCATACATCACAGTTGGTACAATCGGAGTTATGGGGAATGAAAGTAACAATACTAACAGTATATATAATGATATACAAGAAGAAAAAGTTGATAAAATATTACTTAGATGATTGCCGAATCATGACGCAGCCTAATAAATCTAAGGAAAATTCATCTTTTAAGTTCGACATACCTCCAGATCTACTTACAGCGCATCTTTTGGTCCCTATCTCAGTCGTAAGTCGACAACTACCTGTACTTTGTATCCGATTCTAAATGACATCCCTTTCGGGGGAATAGGGTTCTCCAGTGTTGATCAAGTACATGTTTCATGTACAACCCAGGTCCTATCAGTCTTTCATCCATAAGAGAGACAAGATAGGGGTGTCAATAGTCCTTGCTGTGAGCCCATGTAGCTCAAACATTAATCGCTTCCAGTTTGGTTCCAGGGGACTTTCAGCCCACTAAACTATGAATCTACCTGATTAAAGGAAAAGTGTTTGTATGCATTGTAGGAACAAAACACAATTTTTTAAAGTAATTTGTACTTTTCAAAGCCATACAAACCTGAGTCCTTTGACAAAACTTCCCTGCTCAAACCACCCCTTTAGGTCCTGAGCTGAAAGATTGAAAGAAAAATGAAGGCTATCTAACTGAGATGGGGCAGGGCTCCTTGTCCCGCTCCCTAGCCAGTTGGATAACCACTCGTTATCCAGCTTTCAACCTGTTAAGCCGTCCCCCCAGGACCACTTCGCTGCTAACGTACCGTCATGCTTTTTTTGCAGTCAGCGGTCATTTCATTTTTCAAAGTTAATATTAATTTTTATGCTTATAATTCATATTTATAGTGAAATGTAGGAATATTATTTAAATGATTGAATGAAAAACATTTAATACTACTGTTATTTCATTTCACAAGGCTACGAAATACTAAATGAAAAATATTATACATCTATGCATTGTTATTCTACTGTTACCATTATCAGACTCCTCATCTAGTATTTGATTTATTTCATGTAAAGAAATACACCTCATTAAGTTTCTCATTGTGAAAGTAGCAAAAGAAATTACCTTTTCAGCGCACTGAAAGGAAACCAGCTTTCTATCGTCGAGCAACCTTAAGAAAAAAGTTGCCAGGCAGCATATATAGTAAGTTTCAATTTACATATGCAGAGAGTTGCCAATTGGTGATCCTATACCTACTATACAAGTAAACATATTATTACAGGACTGACGACTTGAAACACTCATTTAAAGTCATGAATGTAATATCCCGTTGAAGGTGGTACCGAGTAGATAGTGGTGAACGTATCATTACGTAGATGATGCATAACAGGTTAACGACTGATTCCAGCTTGTGCTGAAACAGTATCCATAATTTATATGGTAGGTAGTAGGCTGGCCAGGGCACCAGCCACCCGTTGAAATACTACCACTAGAGAGTTATGGGGTCTTTTGACTGGCCAGACAGTACTACATTGGATCCTTCTCTCTGGTTACGGTCATTTTCCCTTTGCCTACATATTCACACATCGAATAGTCTGGCCTATTTGTTACATATTCTCCTCTGTCCTCATACACCTGACAACACTGAGATTACCAAACAATTCTTCTTACTGCACTGTAATTGTTCAGTGGCCACTTTCCTCTTTGTTAGGGTAGAAGAGACTCTTTAGCTGTGGTAAGCAGCTCTTCTAGGAGAAGGACACTCCAAAATCAAACCATTGTTCTCTAATCTTGGGTAGTGCCATAGCCTCTGTACCATGGTCTTCCACTGTCTTCGGTTAGAGTTCTCTTGCTTGAGGGTACACTCGGGCACACTGTTCTATCTTATATATTATTTCTCTTCCACTTGTTTTGTTAAAGTTTTTATAGTTTATCAAGTGTTATTTGTTTTAATATTGTTGCTCTTCTTAAACTATTTTATTTTCCTTGTTTCCTTTCCTCACTGAGCTATTTTCCCTGTTGGAGCCCCTGGGCTTATAGCATCCTGCTTTTCCAACTAGGGTTGTAGCTTAGCATGTAATAATAATAATAATAATAGGAAAAATACAAATTACTTTGAAATATAGAATTACTTTAGAATCTTTGTGATGTATTATTTTTTACATTTATAAGATTCTTTTTCTAGGTTCCATTTATTTTTCCACATCTACCTAATATAGTCCATGGACCATATTTGCTAGCATATAAGAAGCCCTTTTTTCCAAAGAAAGGGCAAGGAAAATTATACTGCACATCATAATTAATGTACAGTACTTAAGTATAAATTGAAAAATTAGGGCTTCTTATGAAAGGGCTAGGATAAGAGCAAATTCAATTTTTATCATGATGATGATTTTCATCATAAATATTACGATAATAAATAAGTAAGTATCTAATATTAAATAGTTAAGATTTAATTTCTAAGTTTTTTGTTGATAATACCTGTCCTTAATTTAAAAGACAATTGTGACCTTAGTCAATATGGCGAGAACTGAGTTATGACAAATTTATTGAAAATATGTTCAAAGATAAATTTCATTATATTATTACTGGTAATTTTAATATTTTGAGAGGTGATTAACTTATAACCACCTCCAATGCTAATTTTGTCTGTTAGTTGATGGCACGTCACCTAGTGTAAATCATTACTATTATTTTTGGGCTCAGTCATGTCGTACTGATGGAAGGTTCCTTTAGGCAGCTTTCTAAGGGATATTTGGCTACAGTGATACTCCCAGAGAATTAACCACAGGTTCCCAGAATTCTAACTCCTGGCGCGAGTATCCTTAATGTAAATTTTAAGGATATCGCATAATATCAAGGGACGTATTTCTTGCTACGACACATGGCAATCTTCACCCCGAATAGATTTTACGCTTTGAGGGGAAGAGCGGCGAAATTGAAGGGGAGCCGTTATCAAGGTTACCCGGTGGATCCCCTCCCAGTACTACTACGGTGTATTCATTCCTTTTCACGTAGCCATTTAAGCACGGTGTTCTCCCACGTTGCTCTGGGTGTTGTTGCTGTTTTGAAGGAATATTACCATGCAATCTTCAGCATCTTCATCCTCTGGAAAGTTGACTATTTAATCTTAACTGTGTATAATTTTTGGCTCCCTTATCACAGTTAAATTAACATAATTTAGGTGTGTTAAGCGGAGCACTGCCATCACCGGAGGCGGTCATTTTAGGACCGCTGTCGTACGCCATAAATGCCTTATTTAGTTAGTAGTACAACGTTCCCGGTATTTAGCTATAAAGAAATTCTAGCTAGTTAGGCAAAATCATACTAGTGAAGATAAGATTTACACATGTAATATTTCCTCTTCCGAATAAACGTTTCTATTGTATACAATAGGGCCTCGGTGGTACTAACGTAGCCGAGAACCTGACTCGAGTTAGGATAGCCAAATGCGTTTTAGTATAGTTTAGTTACGTTATCCCCCATTTATCCTCGAGTATCGTTTTATTAATTCGGTTAGAGATATAAATATCTCCTAGAATTACTAGTATAATTCAATACTCTTCTCTTTTAGAGAAATTAGGATAAACCCTTCCTTACCCCCTGAGTGCCGCCAGCCCAGGCGACAACCCTATCTTCTGTCATCGCCATCGAGTAGTGTACTCCGGCTTGACTGGGATAGTGTTTTCTATCGATTTTCTTTGTCAGCGAGTATCCCAGCTTTGAAATATGATAGTAACTCAGGGTATTCAGTCTTGATGCCAACATCGTTACCGATTGGGGAATAGTCATTCCCCTGCCGATTACACCGTTGTCGAAAGTAGGAGGCATACCTGCTGCCACCTTTCTCTGTAAAATATAAGACCCTTTTCCTTCGCCTTCTGTCCTACGCCGTCACGATTCCTGTGGCCGGTATTCTACAATCACCCCGCTCGCCGGGCTGACTGGGTTACCGGCCGGGCTCCTACAAAGGCGGTTAGGTTGCCGCTTCGACCATCTCCCTAACGGAAGCAAAGCTCTGGGAAAGGTTGAGCTGACCCTGACGGCTGCCGGTGGGAAACCTATTACACTTTTGAGTATTCTTCAGTCCTCCCTTGGACTGCCATCCACAAGCTCTGTAACCGTCAGTGCAGCCGACAACAGAAATTGTGGCTGGGTGGAAGCTAGAATCAATGTATCCTTCCCCTTCCATTTGAATCCTCATTCTGGAAAGAAGGCAGTAGAGACAGTAGTCCCTACACCCCTAATTATTGTACTAAACTATAATAATACGGTAGTCCTTCTTTCCATGCTTTCTCTCTACCGACAAAACTACAGTATAAGACAATACAGAGGTAGGGGTTGTATGAATCAGATTTTTACAGTTAGGCAGATATGCGAGAAATATTTAGCAAAAGGTAAGGAGGTGTATGTTGCGTTTATGGATCTGGAGAAAGCATATGATAGAGTTGATAGGGAAGCAATGTGGAATGTGATGAGGTTATATGGAGTTGGTGGAAGGTTGTTGCAAGCAGTGAAAAGTTTCTACAAAGGTAGTAAAGCATGTGTTAGAATAGGAAATGAAGTGAGTGATTGGTTTCCGGTGAGAGTGGGGCTGAGACAGGGATGTGTGATGTCACCGTGGTTGTTTAACTTGTATGTTGATGGAGTGGTGAGAGAGGTGAATGCTCGAGTGCTTAGACGAGGATTAAAACTGGTAGGCGAGAATGACCATGAATGGGAGGTATATCAGTTGTTGTTTGCGGATGATACTGTACTGGTAGCAGACACAGAAGAGAAGCTTGACCGACTAGTGACAGAATTTGGAAGGGTGTGTGAGAGAAGGAAGTTGAGAGTTAATGTGGGTAAGAGTAAGGTTATGAGATGTACGAGAAGGGAAGGTGGTGCAAGGTTGAATGCCATGTTGAATGGAGAGTTACTTGAGGAGGTGGATCAGTTTTAAGTACTTGGGGTCTGTTGTTGCAGCAAATGGTGGAGTGGAAGCAGATGTACGTCAGAGAGTCAATGAAGGTTGTAAAGTGTTGGGGGCAGTTAAGGGAGTAGTAAAAAATAGAGGGTTAGGCATGAATGTAAAGAGAGTTCTATATGAGAAAGTGATTGTACCAACTGTGATGTATGGATCGGAGTTGTGGGGAATGAAAGTGATGGAGAGACAGAAATTGAATGTGTTTGAGATGAAGTGTCTAAGGAGTATGGCTGGTGTACAGTGATACCTCGGTAGTCGAACGACTCTATACTCGAACAATTCGGAGTTCGACCAAAATTTTCGAGAAATTTTTGCTGCGGTGCTCGACCAAAAATTCGGTACTCGACCAGCCGAACACGTGACGACCGCATGGGCTTTGTGATGATCGCGCCATCTCGGCCACTCTCGCTTGTTCGGGAAGCATCAGTTCTCTCGAGAGCGTCACTCAGACAACGCGCGATCAGCATTCGTTGTGATTTAGTGATTTTCAGTGCTTTTAATTGCTTTTTTAGCTTTCATAATGAGTCCCAAGAAAGTAATGAGTGTTAAGGGGAAGGAGAAGAGGAAAACAGTGCGAACAACGATCGAGTTGAAGAAGGAAATTATAGCGAAATATGAGAATGGTGTACGAGTGTCCGATTTAGCGGTAGAATACGGAATGGCGAAGTCGACCATTTCTACGTTTTTAAAGCATAAAGAAATGATTAAGAAGGCGAATGTTGCAACGGGAGTTACGGCGGTAACTAAGCAAAGGCCACAAGTGATTGAGGAGATGGAAAAGTTGCTTTTAATATTTATTAAAGAAAAACAGTTGGCCGGGGAAAGTGTTAGTGAAGCGTTCATTTGTGAAAAAGCGTTGCATATCTATGAAGAATTAGTGAAGAAAAGTCCGAGTACCAGTGAAAGTGATTCATTTACATTTAAAGCGAGCAGGGGTTGGTTTGAAAAGTTTCGTAATAGAACAGGTATTCATCGTGTTACTAGGCATGGGGAGGCAGCTAGTTCGGATCAAATTGCAGCCGATAAATACGTGGGGGAATTCGATCGGTACATAAATGAACAAAATTTGATCGCACAACAAGTCTTTAATTGTGATGAGACTGGGTTATTTTGGAAGAAAATGCCAGCCAATACGTACATTACCAAGGACGAGACGAAGATGCCAGGTCACAAGCCAATGAAAGATAGGCTAACATTGTTGCTGTGTGCAAATGCAAGTGGCGATTGCAAGATCAAACCCTTGTTAGTGTACCACTCGGACAACCCCCGGGTGTTCAAACGAAATAATATTTGTAAAAGTGCACTACCAGTTATGTGGCGCTCGAACACTAAATCTTGGGTCACAAGACAATTCTTTACTGAGTGGATAAACGAAGTGTTTGCCCCCCAGGTTAAGGCTTACCTCATTGAAAAGAGCTTGCCAATGAAATGTCTTCTGGTTATGGACAATGCTCCTGCACATCCTCCAGGTCTCGAGGATGACTTGAAAGAAGAATACAGCTTTATCAAAATCAAATTCTTGCCCCCCAATACTACTCCCATACTCCAGCCCATGGACCAACAGGTCATTTCAAACTTCAAAAAACTCTATACCAAGGCCCTTTTCAGAAAGTGTTTTGAAGTGACCAGTGACACGAAGTTGACCCTAAAGGAATTCTGGAAGGAACACTTCAGCATCCTCAACTCTGTTAACATGATTGACCAAGCTTGGCGAGGTGTGACCTATAGGACATTGAACTCTGCCTGGCGTAAGCTGTGGCCATCATGTGTCACAGAGAGGGAGTTTGAAGGTTTCCAACCAGAGGCGGGTCCAAGCACTGCTACCCCTGTAATTTCTGATGACACTGATGTCGTTGAGGAAATTGTTGTCATGGGCAGGAGTTTGGGGCTTGAGGTCGACAAGGATGATATTGATGAGCTTGTAGAAAGCCATTCTACCGAGTTGACTGTGGAGGAATTGTTGCACCTGCAACAACAACAGCAGCAGGATCTGATTGTGGAGCAGGAATCTTCAGAAGAGGATGAGGTAAGGGAGGATGTTCCAAGTTCTCTCATCAATGAAATTTGTTCCAAGTGGGCAGATGTGCAGGCTTTTGCTGAAAAATACCACCCAGAAATTGCAGTAGCAAACCGGGCAGTGCATATGTTTAATGATAGTGTCATGTATCATTTTCGAAGAATACTGCAGAGGAGGAAGAAACAATTAACAATAGACCAGTTTTTCACAAAAGAAAAGAAAGCTGCTACATCAAAGCCTGTTTCTCCTCCAAAGAAGAGACAAAGAAGAGAAGAAACCCCTGAAATAGATCTGCCCACCCTTTCATTGGAGAGAGAAACAACTCCTGAAGGAGAACTACCCCGCCACATCATGGAAGGGGACTCTCCTTCCAAGCAGTAACCTCCCCCTTCCATCCTCTCCACATCCATCCCTGTATGCCATCGAACCGCTGCTCAAAGGTATGTTCACTACAGTACAGAAAATGGTTTAAAATTGTTTTATTTTAGTACAGTAAATGGTTTAAAATTGTTTTATAGGATTTTCTGACCAATTTCATACACATTTAGATAATTATTGTTGTTTAGGTACACGTTTTATTAATATTTTGGGCCTGTTCGAGTGCTTGGGAACGGAATAGAATATATACCATTATTTCTTATGGGGAAAAAAAATTCGGTACTCGAACAAATCGGAGGTCGAACACGGATCTCGAACGGATTATGGTCGAGTACCGAGGTATCACTGTATCTCGAGTAGATAGGGTTAGGAACGAAGTGGTGAGGCTGAGAACGGGTGTAAGAAATGAGTTAGCGGCTAGAGTGGATATGAATGTGTTGAGGTGGTTTGGCCATGTTGTCTGCTAAAGAAGGTGATGAATGCAAGAGTTGATGGGAGAAGTACAAGAGGAAGGCCAAGGTTTGGGTGGATGGATGGTGTGAAGAAAGCTCTGGGTGATAGGAGGATAGATGTGAGAGAGGCAAGAGAGCGTGCTAGAAATAGGAATGAATGGTGAGCGATTGTGACGCAGTTCTGGTAGGCCCTGCTGCTTCCTCCGGTGCCTTAGATGACCGCGGAGGTAGCAGCAGTAGGGGATTCAGCATTATGAAGCTTCATCTGTGGTGGATAATGTGGGAGGGTGGGCTGTGGCGCCCTAGCAGTACCAGCTGAACTTGGTTGAGTCCCTGGTTAGGCTGAAGGAACGTAGAGAGTAGAGGTCCCCTTTTTGTTTTGTTTCTTTGTTGATGTCGGCTACCCCCCAAAATTGGGGGAAGTGCCTTTGGTATATGTATGTATGTATGTATAACAATACAGCAGTTAGAAAACTACAGTATATAATGATACAGTAGTATGAATTTTCCAACATACTCTGTGTATCCTATCACAGTCCATTGTTGAGACCAATCAGAAAATGTTGAGGTGAAGTATTCCTTCAACATTCTGATGTATCCTAGAGCATCGGAACACCAATGATTACCTTTCAGTATTGATATTCTACAAGTGGTGGAGTTACTGACTCCGGCTCTACGTACGAGAGTTATTCCACTCTGTATTTTCCCTAATAAGGAAATTAAAAATATTAATATTGTAGGTGGTCACAGCAATTGCCTGGAGGGGAAACACAGATATGTATCTTTCTTATTTCCTTTCTAGCTTACTATCCTAAGCTATGATAATAATAGTAATGTGTACTATTTATACTTGTGAAAATTTATTGGTGAGATAAATTACCCCGTACTCATTTCACTCTTTCTATCCTTACAGGAGGAGGTCAAGGTGAAGTGTGCAGTCCTGTTCTGCAACCACAAAAGTAGGGACTTTTGTGGCCACAAGATGTGCTGGTCTCATGCCCCCTGCTCCATCGCAACTGAAACCCTGAGGTATTGGGATCCGAAGGGTTGTACTGTCTGCTTGGCCTTGATGACCGAAGGATTCGGTGATCCTGAGACGACTAAGTCAAGGGAAACGCTCCGGAAATGGGTAAGAGGGTTCCAAAAGAACTCTCCCGGACCTTACCTGCCCAATGAAGCTATGTGATGGCTTTTGTTCCCTAAGGCCCAATCTGATGCGGTTGTGCCTCAAGAACAGGTCATGCCTCCCTTCATCCAGCTAACGATAGAGGCTAACATCAACAAGGCACTTGAAGGCATGGACATCCATCAAGATCGGATGTCGGAGGTGTCCACAGACAGCGAAAAGGATCTTCTGCAAGGAAATCCTGAAAAAGAGGTGGCCCAACCACCCGTGGCGGAAGAAGGATCCGTATCAACAATAACGAAAGACCCTCAGTTTTCCGTGACGGCATATCAACCTATGCCGTCAACTTCTTCAGGCCCAACTCCTCATTTGGATCCGCTGTTAACCAATGGCGAGGCGCTCTTAGAACAGCTTCAACAAATGATGGAATCGTTCCGGAAGGAATAACAAGAGATGAGGAGGGAAGTTAGAGAAGCGAAACACCCGGGTGTTCTCAGAGGCTCTCACAAGCCTATCAAAGTCTTGACCTACCCCAATGCTCTGAAACCAACCCCTGGAGGTATGCAGAGTATATGCCCATGATGAATAGGAAACTGTACATCTCTGAGAAGATGGGGGCCAAACCTCTCGAAGATCTCCAATTCTGGCCTAACATTTCGGCTTACCCAGAATGTTATGTGAGATTGCGGGATGAACCAGCATCTCGTGAGGAGACGGAACCTAAGGAGGTCATGATCTTTGAACATGACAAGGCGCAGGCTCTCGACTAGTACCCTAAAGAAAGCCGGCGATACCAACTCAAAGGTTTCAGCTTTGAGCAAGAGGCACCCTACCTTCCTTGCTCCTTCCTCCAGAGCTTTCCCCTTTTCATCCAAAGCTCTCAACTGCGTGCCCTATGCTAGAGGATTGCAGACCATTGTCGCTAGCTTTGCCTACCTGCGAGAAGGAATGGAACGGGGTTCATCTAACCTTCTCAGTCTCGAAACTGGATCCAGAGATAGCAGGACAACAGTTCAAGGAGAACCTTCCAAAGTTGTCGGAACATCTTCTGAGAAGGGAACAAGAGACAAAAGAGAGACTAGCTGCCTCTTTGTCTCTCCAGAACTGTATGGAGATGCGTGCAAGCCTTTCAAATACCCCAGATATGTATATGGTCCTAGCGAAAACTCACATGGCTACCCTTTTTAAGGACATGTACGCTTTCGTAAAGGCCAGGAGGGCCTGTAGAGACCATGTGTTTGCCAATGCAACGGTCAAACACGAGCCCAGGAAGTTGATCACTTCATGCATCTGGAGCAGGGACCTCTTCCCAAAAGATGTGGTCCAGGGGGTCATTGCTAAAGCCGCCACGGAGAATAGGAACCTTCTCCAGAAGTGGGGCATGTCTTCCAAGAGGAAATCATCCTCTGACGCTGGTCCCCAACCCAAGAACAGGAAGACAAAGAAGCCACGTGTGTCTCACAGACCTGCACAACATCCAACTGTCACCATGACCACAGTGCCCTAAATGGTTGCCTAGCTGCAAACCACCTTCCAAATGGTGCCCCAGCAGCTGGTAGCTCAGTCGCCGTTTTTTAATCCAGGCTTCGAGAGGCACACCACTACCTTTCGCCCTAGAGGCAGAGGCTCTAGAAGAGGCTCCTCAAGAAACCCCTCATGGGGTAGAGGAGGACGTGGTCAGGGTAAGAAACCTTCTGGAACATCTCAGCAAGAGATGTTCCAGGTAGGAGGAAGACTCTTCCACTTTCAGGATCGTTGGACCTTCGATCCCTGGGCCCACAGCCTAATCCAGAATGGACTCGTGTGGAAATGGAACAAAACTCCACCCCCGTTTCCTCAATTCTTCCAACACTCCACCCCCTTATTGGAAGAATGTACCTTAGAGCTCTTGAGCAAAAAGATGATAAGGAAAACAAAGTCCATCAAGTTCCAGGGATGGCTGTTTTGTGTTCCCAAGAAGGACTCGGACAAACTCAGAGTCATTCTAGACTTGTATCCACTCGACAAGTTCATCGAGAACAAGTTCCGGATGCTAACCCTACAACACATAAGGACCCTGTTACAAAAAGGGGCATACACAGTCTCAATAAACCTGGCAGACGCTTAGTGGCATCTACCAGTCAACCGCCCCCTCTCCTCCTACCTAGGATTCAGGCTACAGAAGGCAAATTATGTCTTCACAGCCATACCCTTCGGACTAAACATAGCCCCAAGGATATTCACAAAACTCGCGGACACAGTTGTCCAACAGCTACGCTTAGAAGGTATTCAGGTAGCGGCATACCTGGACAACTGGCTGGTGTGGGCAGCATCCAAGACAGCTTGTCTGCAAGCAGCCACAAAGGTGATTCAGTTCCTGGATCATCTGGGCTTCAAGATCAACTACAAGAAGTCTCGCCTCTCTCCAGCTCAGGAGTTTCAATGTTTAGGAATCCATTGGAACTTGCAGTCACACCGCCTCTCCATTCCACCGAAGAAGAGGAGAGAGATTGCAGGATCTGTCAGGAGACTACTGAAACTCAACAAGATTTCAAGACGCCAACAGGAAAGAGTACTGGGCTCTCTCCAGTTTGCAGCAGTGACAGACCCAGTGCTAAAAGTACAACTAGAAGATGCGTCAGGAGTCTGGAGAAGATACGCATCAAAGGCTCGAAGAGATCAACAGAGATTGACACCGACCCTACTGCGATCGCTTCTAAGGCCGTGGTCTAAGGTCAAGAGCCTGACAAGGACAATTCCCTTACAATATCCTCAACCTTCAGTGGTCATCCACACAGATGCCTCACCGGAAGGATGGGGAGGCCATTCCCAGCAAAGGAAAGTGCAAGGGAACTGGTCGCACCAGTTCAAGACTTTTCACATGAGCATTTTAGAAGCATTGGCAGTCTTCCTAATGTTGAAGAAACTATCCCCTCACAGATCAGCCCACATCAGGCTGACCTTGGACAGCGAAGTAATAGTGAAATGTCTGAATCGACAAGGCTCGAGATCACCTTACATTAATCACGTGATGTTAGCCATCTTTCGCTTGACAAGGAAGAAAAGATGGCACTTATCAGCAGTTCACCTGCAAGGGTTCTGCAATGTGACGGCGGATGCTCTATCCAGGCAAAAGCCAATAGAGACAGAATGGTCCCTGGACGCAGATTCATTCTCCTTCATCTTGGAAAAAGTCCCGGAACTGCAGATCGACCTCCTCGCAACGAGCGACAACAAAAAACTACCTCGATACGTGGCCTCTTACGAGGACCCTTGGGCAGAAGCGACAGACTCCATGTCCCTCGATTAGAACAGATGGAATCATATCTATCTGTTCCCACCTACAAATCTCCTGCTGAAGGTCCTCAATAAGCTGAGATCCTTCAGGGAACAGCAGCAGTAGTGGTCCCCAAATGGCCCAGGAGCAGTTGGTTCCCTCTAGTTATAGAACTGAAACTGAAGCTGTTTCCACCTACCGAATCCAGTTCTATCCCAACTGGTTCAGAAGTCGACTGTCTATGCTTCATCATTGAGAACCCAAAACCTACATCTCATGATTTTCTCACCTTAGCAGCCAAGAAAAGGTTCGGGATCTCAAAAGACAACATCGACTTTATACAAGTCAAAGTCAACCAGAAGACAATACGAATCATCTTGGAAGAAGTGGGTTTCCTTTGTGAAAGCAAAAAGACTGGCAGAAATCTCAATAGACTTCTGCCTTTCCTTCATCTATCTTCATGAACAAGGCCTGGCTTCCACCACAATAACTACGTGTAAGTCAGCTTTGACTAGACCTTTTCTTTACGCCTTCCAGGTGGATCTGTCAAACAAAATCTTCAATAAGATTCCGAAAGCATGCGCTAGACTCAAACTAGCAACCCCTCTAAAACCCACATCATGGTCCTTGGACAAAGTCTTGCACTATGCTTCGAATTTGAGCAACAAAGATTGTACCCTAAAGGATCTAACACAGAAAGTGATATTCTTGTACGCTATAGCCTCTGGGGCTAGAGTTAGTGAAATAGTGGCCCTATCTAGAAACGAAGGCCATATTCAATTCACAGAAGAGGGAGAACTGAATCTTTTCCCCGATCCTACCTTTCTCGCCAAAAACGAGCTGCCCACCAAAAGGTGGGGTCCTTGGAGAATCTGCCCTCTGAAGGAAGATATCTCTCTATGTCCAGTAGAGTGTGTTAAGGTCTATCTTTGAAGAACTTCAGACTTCAAGGAGGGACAGCTATTCTTAGGCGAAACCTCAGGATCAAACTTATTCCTAAAACAACTGAGGGCAAAACTCACCTACTTTATTCGCAGAGCTGATCCTAACAGTACACCCGCAGGTCACGATCTTAGAAAAGTTGCTTCCTCGTTGAACTTCTTTCAACATATGGACTTTGATAAACTCCGCTCATATACGGGGTGGAAATCATCTAGAGTTTTTCTATAAACATTACGCGAAGCAAGTGCATGAAATAAAACACTGTGGGGGCGGCAGGTAGTGTTATAAAACCTGTCGTCTAGTGCTGCGATGAACAGTGGACTGGTTTGGGACTTAACAGTGTATTGAGTGAACAGATATTAGCATCTTCGAGTGTAATACCTTTTAAGGAAAATCACTATGGTGATTTTTGGACTGTTCTCTATACAGTGAACCCTCGTTTATCGCGGTAGATAGGTTCCAGACGCGGGCGCGATAGGTGAAAATCCGCGAAGTAGTGACAGCATATTTACCTATTTATTTAACATGTATATTCGGACTTTTAAAACCTTCCCTTGTACGTAGTACTGTTAACAAACCACCCTTTAATGTACAGAACACTTAATGCATGTACTACAGCACCCTAAACTAAAACAGGCACAAATATTAAAGGCGATTTTATATCATGTGTTTCCTAAACACCTAAAAAGCACGATAAAAAATGGCAACCAATGTTTTGTTTACGTTCATCTCTGATCATAATGAAGAAACAAACTCATTTAGTGTACACATATATGTACGTATAGGTTAGTTTTTGCATCGATTATATTGATTATACAGTACTGTATGTTAATTTTTTTATTACCAATGTTTTAGTTTACGTATTTTTCTTAGGACTTCCAAATGAAATCTTTTTCTTTATGACGCCGCCTGAAACGACGGCGTGTACGCTCAGTAAACAACCACGCTCAGAACAAACAAGGCATTTAACGCGCATGATGATAGTGATAAATAATGATACAGTACATACAGTATTTACAGTAAAAGCATTTACAAAATATGTTGCCTTACAAATATAAATTATACAGTACTTGTACGTAGCAAAGCAGGAAAACAATTTGAGAGAGAGAGAGAGAGAGAGAGAGAGAGAGAGAGAGAGAGAGAGAGAGAGAGAGAGAGAGAGAGAGAGAGAGAGAGAGAGAGAGAGAGAGAGAGAGAGAGAGAGAGAGAGAGAGAGAGAGATATTGTTTTACGTACGTAAATGTAAATTTTAAACATAAAAAAATATGATAGGTTACAACATGTAGACTTTTAAAACCTTCCCTTTAACTTAATGCATACAGTACGTACATTACTAAACTATAAAACAGGTTAAAGTAAAAAATAAAGATTGTTACTGTACTCACCACGAAAGAAGTTCAAGAAAAACTTGAATGACGATGGCGATGAATTTGCTGCACAGTAGAAATGATGATGATGAAGCTGATGATGTGTTCTACTGTGCAGTCAATGATAGTATTTTACGTCTCTTCAGACGGAGGTGTCTTTTCCTGGGACACCTCTTCAACTTCTTCAATTTCTTCCGAAGGCGTACTAGTAGGAGGAACTGGCTCTTTTTTGCGAGGCTGGAAGAACATTGTGATCGGAAGTTGTTGCCGCTGCTTCTTTTTTCGATCCAAGAGCATCCTGTAGGGAGTCATGATGTCATCGACCTTATTTGAGAATTGCATCGAGTGAACCATATCCTCGTCCCACTCTTGTAACATTTCTTTTGCCTCCTTCATATGGTTGCAGAACTTGGCAAGCCGTTCTAATGTTAAGCCCGTTTCTTCGACATTTTCTTGGGTCTCTTCCTGGGTACCCTCACTCT
Organism: Palaemon carinicauda; assembly: GCF_036898095.1. Lineage (NCBI taxonomy): Eukaryota > Metazoa > Arthropoda > Malacostraca > Decapoda > Palaemonidae > Palaemon > Palaemon carinicauda. Next base: position 158,467,882 of record NC_090732.1, read on the forward strand.
CTTCCTCACTTGCCGATTTCGTCAGGTCTTCGAGGTCTGCGTCAGTTAGGGGCTGGGAATGGCAGTCCAACAACTCGTCGACGTCTTCAGTCGTCATGTCGCCAAACCCGTCACCCCCAATTATGGCAGCCAACTGCACAGATTTCCGTATTGCAGAGTGTTGGATTTCCGACGGAGTAAATCCCTTGTCGTCGTAAACAATATCGGGCCACAGCTTCTTCCAGCTCGCATTTACGGTTGCAGGTTTCATCTCTTGAAGTGCCTTTTGAATATTCTGCAGGCACGTGGCTATGGTGTACTGCCGCCAGTACGCCTTCAAGTTGAAGTCTTCATCCTCGTCATCTTGGGCAGCATCCACACACGCAACGAGGTCCGCCAAGGTATTCTTCGTGTAGAGGGCCTTGAACGCCCTGATAACCCCCTGGTCCATTGGTTGAATTAATGACGTGGTGTTGGGTGGCAGGAACTCAACCTGAACGCCCTCACGCGACAGGTCAGTTGCGTGTCCACCAGCGTTATCCATAAGGAGAAGGATCTTGAATGGCAAGCCCTTCTCTAAGAGATATTCATGGACTTGCGGGATGAAACACTGGTGGAACCAGTTGGAGGTCAGCATCTTCGTAATCCATGCTTTTTGATTATGCATCCAGTACACGGGAAGGAGATTCTTATTTTTATTTTTCAAAGCGCGAGGATTTTTCGACTTATAAATAAGCCCCGGCTTTAACAAAAATCCAGCAGCATTGCCACACATCACGAGGGTAACGCGATCCTTGAATGCCTTAAAGCCAGAGGCTTTGGCTTCCTCTTTGAACAGGAAAGTTCGCGACGGCATTCTCTTCCAAAACAAGCCGGTTTCATCCATATTAAAGACTTGTTCCGGCTTGTATCCACCTTCAGCGATAATGTTCTTGAAAGTCTGGTTCACGTAAGTTTCAGCAGCGGCAGTGTCAGCGGAAGCAGACTCCCCATGCAGGGAAACGCTTTTCAGGGCGAAGCGTTTCTGAAACTTCGCGAACCATCCTTTGCTTGCGGAAAAACGTTTCTGAGGCTGGGAATCACTGGATGTCCCTGGTTGAGGATCATCTGCATCATCATCATCTTCAGCATGGTTGCCGTCGTCTTTAGGTTCCTTTGCCGCAAAATTCTCATATAAGCTCAAAGCCTTTGTTTGGATGGTGTTCGTATCCAACGCTATGTTCTTCTTCCGGCAGTCGGCAATCCACACAGCTAAAGCACCTTCCATGCGTACGATCGTTTTATTACGCGTTGTAACGACTCGCTTCGCTGATCTGCTAAAGGTGATTGCAGCAGTCTTTCTAATGTTCGCCTCGTCCTTCTTGATGTAGCGAACGGTGGATTCGTTGATGCCAAAATGGCGGCCGGCGGCCGCGTAACTTCTACCATCTTTTAACATGTCGAGAAGCGTAACCTTCTCAGCTATCGTCATCATCCTTCGGTGGCGTTTAGGCTCACTACCAGCCTTACTAGAAGCAGAACGCTTGGGAGGCATTGTAACAGAAAGTTCAACAAAAAGTTCAACTTAAAACAGTCGCACACAGCACAGATTAAACTTCACAAAGTTAAGAACGTCTACTCAGCAATACGCGGAAAGAGAAAGTGAACGATGCAGCCCCGCGAGAACTTTGATGCTGCGGGTAGAAGATGCGGGCAAAACACCAATCACAGGCTAGATAACAAAACTTGAGTTTTGATTCGTCATCTATCAGCGCTTGAACCAATCACAACCCGTCTTACAGTACTATGGCGCGTTGGTTACTCATAGAAGATGCCCCCGCGCATACTGAACGTACGTAGATTAAGTACAATACCGTAATAATAATAAATAATGATAATAATACTGTACAGTAATAATAATAATAATAATAATGATTAATAATAATAACAATGATAATTTTATTAACAACAACAACAATAATAATAATAATAACAATAACAATAATAATAAAAATTTACGTACGCTATTTTACGCCTCTCTCTCTCTCTCTCTCTCTCTCTCTCTCTCTCTCTCTCTCTCTCTCTCTCTCTCTCTCTCTCTCGTACGCTTACAGTATTCGAAATGTGATTTTTGCAACAAAGAATATTATTGGATGCAGTACTGTACTACGTACGTATACATACAAAAGATTCATGGAAAAGAAGCACATCCATTACAGTACACACCATTCTAATATGGTATGACTGCATCTGATTTGCGTTTCATGTTCGATTTAATTTTACTACGTACTGAATTATCGTATGATCACATTCTCTTTTCGTGTTTTATTTCTTTCTGTGCTGAATTATATATCATATGTAATGCAATGAACAATCAGTAAGAGCAGATATTACTAATTTAATGGAATTACAGGTAACAAAATATCGTATTTGGTTGTCTTCAGATTTCGCGGTATTTTCGAATTTTCCGGAAAATCCGCGATATGTATATATATATGGGTTATGGGAAAACCCCGCGAAGTGGTGAATCCGCGATTGTCGAACCGCGAAGTAGCGAGGGTTCACTGTAGATGTAGAATCTAACCAATATTATCAGTGCCGTGTGAACATTAGTACACAGTGTTGAAACATATCCAACATCTAAGTGAAATCAATCATGTAATTTCACAATAGTGAGTGGCATTTATAAATGAACTAACAGATATATATTCTCTTCTCTTACAGGTTAAAAATATTTATATCCAGAGATGTAGATATGTTACAATGATTCTTTCTATGATACATTTTGCTTTTTGTATTTTTATATTTTGTCTATAAAAATAAAAGACATATAAATGTATCAGCATCTTATTCGCCCTTCATGAATACGAATAAACGATCCAGAGCCTTTTATTTTCCTAAAATAATATGCTTGAGAGTAAAACCTCTGAAAGAACAACCTGGTAATCTTAACAAGTTCCACATTGTTCCCACAGAATACAAACTTTGATGCCTTATAGTCGATATCGACAATTTCCCTGCATGGGGCAGGAAGCCATGAGTTTGTTCCAAACTTAGCGGATATGGGAAATAACGGTAATATCATATATGTAAGGTCTGGGAGACCATATAAGGAACTCAGTCAAAGTAATGGCACTTATACAAACCCACAGATATAGTACTTTCAAGTAATTCTCTGGTAAACTTCTATCAGGACAACATGGCTGAGCCCAAAAAGCGGATTTTGAGCAAAGCGAAAAATCTATTTTTGGGTGATATGGCCATGTCGTCCTGATGGACCCTCCCTTCTTTCGAAAAGGAGTATACAACTATGTAACGAAAGACCCCACCCGAAACTACTCTATCTGCGGCTATTCCTGCTTAAATGCAACAAGGAATAAAAACACCGTAGTAGTACTGTACTGGGAGGGGATCCTCCGGGTAACCTTGATAACGGCTCCCCTTCATTTTCGCCACTCTTCCCCCTCAAAGCGTAAAATCTATTAGGGATGAAGATTGCCATGTATCGTATCAAGAAATACGTCCCCTGATATTATGCGATATCCTTAAAGGTTATATTAAGGATACTCGCACCAGGAGTTAGAATTCTGGGAACCTGTGGTTAATTCTCTGGGTGTATCACTTTAGCCAAATATCCCTTAGAAAGCTGCCTAAAGGAACCTTCCATCAGGACAACATGGCCATATCACCCAAAAATAGATTTTTTGCTTCGCTTAAAATCCGTTTATTATTATTATTACTTGCTAAGCTACAACCCTAGTTGGAAAAGCAGGATGCTATAAGCCCAAGGGCTCCAACAGGGAAAATAGCCAAGTGAGGAAAGGAAAGATAGAAAAGATTAGATATTTTAAGAACAGTAATAACATTAAAATAAATATTTCCTATATAAACAATAAAAATTTTAACAAAACAAGAGGAAGAGAAATAAGATAGAATAGTGTGCCCGAGTGTACCACCCTCTAGCAAGAGAACTCTAACTCAAGAGACAGTGGAAGACCATGGTATGGAAGATATGGCACTATCCAGGACTAGAGATCAATTATTTGATTTTGGAGTGTCCTTCTCCTAGAAGAGCTGCTTACCATAGCTAAAGAGTCTGTTCTATCTTTACCAAGAGGTGAGTGGCCACTGAACAATTACAGTGCAGTAGTTAACCCCTTGAAAGAAGAAGAATTGTATGGTAACCTTAAGTTGTCAGGTGTATGAGGACAGAAGACAATTTGTAAAGAATAGGTCAGAATATTCATAGGGAAGACAGCAATACCACTTGGTCATTTGTTTCCCACTGTAAGCAATTTTTTTCCAACTAGACCGTGTATCCCATCTCTTTTCATGAGTTTAAGAAGACAAGAACATCTTAGGGATAGCGACAGAGATCCTGACCTGTGGGGTTTGCCTACAGAAAACTTGTTTGGGCCTCTCTAAACCTAAAGATCCCCATCTACTTCTCTCCAGTTCCAGATCCAAATTATTATTTTTATTATTATTATTATTATTATTATTATTACTAGCTAAGCTACAACCCTAGTTGGAAAAGCAGGATGCTTTAAGCCCAAGAGCTCCAACAGGGAAAAACAGTCAAGTGAGGAAAGGAAATAAGGAAATAAACTATATACAAAGTATTAAAAATGTAAAATAAAATATTTTAAGAACAGAAACAATACTAAAACGATAAAATATTTCAAGAACACTAACAACATTAAAACACATCTTTCATATTTAAACTATAAAAAGAGACATGTCAGTCAGTTGAACATAAGAAATTTTTTTGCAATTTTGAACTTTTGAAGTTCTATCGATTCAACTACTTGATTAGGAGGACCATTCCACAACTTGGTCATAGTTAGAATAAAACTTCTAGAATACTGTGAAGTACTGTATTGAGCCTCATGATGGAAAAGGCCTGACTATTAGAATTAACTGCACACCTAGTATCATGAACAAGGTGGTACTCTGGGAATATCTGAATGTAAATGATGGTCAGAATTATGAAAAATCTTATGCAACATGCATAACGAACTAATTGAATGACAGTGCTAGATAATGATATCTAGATCAGGAATAAGAAATTTAATAGACCGTAAGTTCCTGTCACACAAATTAATATGGGAATCAGCAGCTGAAGATCAGACAGGGGCATAATACTCAAAACAAAGTACAATGAAAGACTTAAAACACTTCTTCAAAATAAATTTGTCACTGAAAATCCTAAAAGACTTTCTCAATGAGCCATTTTTTGTGCAATTGAAGAAGAAACAGACCTAATGTGTTTCTGAAAAGTAAATTTGTTGTCGAGAATCACACCTAAAATTTTAAAAGAGTCATATACAGCTATACCTTGACTTGTGTTGTTTCAAGTTAAGTCGGTTTTGAATTTACATTAGTTGTCAAAAATAATACATGGAAAAATAAAAATCCAATTTTGAGTCATTTTGTTTGACTTTCTGTCTATCCGCCACAAGTATCGAAGTCATAATATCACTGGAATACTGTTAAAAGAACACAAAACAAGTTACGTTACTATAAATAAGAATTATAGGATATAAAATCATATGGAAATACATATATTTAATGAAAAAAGTCACATAAATATCATATATCCTAGCGAACAAACTACGAAAACAGCTGTGACTGTTTGTATACTAATTCCCGGTCTTTAAGAGCTTAACAGTAACGTTTTCTATGATAGTTCAACTATCAACTATTTATTGTACAATAAATAAGAAAAGTATATAAAGTCATATGGAAATATATTTTGATATGCTATTTTCTTAATGTGAAGTGCAACTTAACAATCAGCAAATTACTTTTTTTTTTATTTATAGTTGGGATCAGCTGATCCCGAGTCTCTTGCAAAAAACAGAATATTTTTTTAGCTCTTTCAATATAAATTACATCAGCACCAATTTGTTATAGAATATCATAGTTTTCATACATTTCAATTATAGATATTATCATTAGTTATCATATGAATATTCTCTCTCTCTCTCTCTCTCTCTCTCTCTCTCTCTCTCTCTCTCTCTCTCTCTCTCTCTCTCAGAGGTATACACAAATATAACAGATTTAACAGAAATCTTTGTTTCCTTAGAAAAAGTCGGGTAAATACCACACGTAAACTTTTAATTTGCTCAAATCTATGTTTGATTGTAGCCAGAAATTAAAACGTCATTCGATTTATCAGCTGATCTGTGGCTTTAGCCGACAGCATAACATATACAGTATGTACTGAAAGATGTCTACAATAATCCTGGTTTTCGATGTTATCAGAACCTTTTTTTAATAATTTTTGTACTTTTCTATAATCATGCAAGATTTATTTTAAGAGGAATTACCAATTTTTTATTTTGGTTTTGTGTCGGCTGTTTTCAAGGTCATGACAGTATCAATATTATGCTCACATATAGTTAACAGAGTATTGTTGATATGATTTAGCTCCCTATCATGTAATCCATGAAAATAAAGAAAAACAATGTTCATCGAACTCTCAACCAAGTACAGTATCTTATTAAAGTGCGCAATGAACAACAGCAACAACAGATGAATCAGCTGTTGTTGCTGATGATCCGCAGCCCTCTACATAGGCTATGCGATGTAAACAAAGGTATTTAATGTAAATATTGATAAATGTAACAACTAAGTTTATTCAATATTATCACAAAATAATTATAACTTAATTTGTTATTCAACCTTGCATAATCTTTATTTTATACTCTCTTAGAACACACCACATTCACAAATAAACAGCCCGCAGTGTACTGTAAACATGCTAAATTGTAAACATTTACATTTACAAGTATGAATGTACATTTATTCGTGAAATTATATTCCTTTTTCGATACTAAATTAGAATCTAAAATTTATTTGTTTGTAAGCTTAAATAGATTATTATTAGCCATATATTATACAAATTTCATATACAAATAAAACAGAACTGGGGATGGTTATTTGAGGTTTAGCCTAGTGACAAGTAAATTCTACTCTCCTGGAACCAATTACCAATGTAAAGTGAGGTATACCATAGAGTTAATTAAACATTACCAATGCTGAGATCCGGATGGTGAGGAGAAACTGTCCGTGACCTACTTACAATCATACTTTGAGTTTTATTAGGATTCAACTTCATGCCTCATAATTTGCACCATTCACTAATTTTAGCTAGATATCTATTAAGGGATTCAGCAACCCCAGGTCTACTTCATTTAGATGGAATTGATTTAAAGAAAGTAGTAACATCTGCATATGGAACGAGCTTGTTTACTAGGCCAAACCACATGTTCTGTATATGATATGAAAAGTGATTGACCAAGAACACTACCCTGAGAAACATCAAATATCACATTCCTATACTCACTATAGTGCACATCAACAACAACTCTTTGTGACCTATTACCTAGTAATTCAATAATTATGCTAGGAAAAGACCCACTCACTCCCAACTGTTTGAGTTTGAAAACAAGGGCCTCATAATTAATGCGACCATAGGCAACACCAAAAACAAGGCCAATCATACGAACTTCCTGACCACATTAAAGAGATTTCTGTACAGCCTAGGAGATTGTAAGAAGGGCATCACATGCTCCAAGGCCTTTACGAAAGCCAAATTGCAAGCTAGGGAACATATGATTGCATTCTGCAAAGCTATTTAGATGCTCAAAAACTTTAGATAATATAGGAGTTATGGAAATTGGGGGTTAATCAGTTGGACTTGAGCTACCACAAACACATTTATACAATGAAGTAACATTACTGATTCGCCAACAAGTGCTAAGGATCCTTTTCTTGTTAACTTGCACAAAATAACAGATAATTTGGTGCTGAAAAATCTGCAGTTTTTATAAAAAACAAATGAAAAATACCGTTTGGCTCTACACCTCCATAAGCATCAAGGTCTATCAAGAGAGCTTTAATTTCATGATATTGAAAAGCTAAACTAGTTAGTTTAACCTCAGGAAAACAGAAATAAGGAAAATCAAGTTTCTCCTTACTATGCTTACTATCAAACACATCAGCCAAAAGGGTTGCATTAGAGAACGTATTCCAACACCCGTGGTACGGCCTCGATGTCTATGCTTTTCTGCCCTTCTGCAGAAATTGAGTTTGAGCGACATCCAATATCAGTATGACTCATGGCCCCAAAATGGACTCATGAAGATGGTACCCAGACTTTCTACTTCTACTAGGGGAGACTCTGGGAATTGCCTCTTCTTCCCGACCTGTTGTGCCAATCACACGGCCAGATATTTCGCAGCACAGTGAAATCACTTCAGCTTTCGCATGGAGGTCATCCAGTGTCGCCTCCCAGAGAGTTTTTTCACACAAAACTGCCTAGATGATGTCTGGATACCTCCAAAAATCCTCAACAGCAATCTATTAAACCAAGTGGGCCGTTTTCTGTGGTTGGTGTCATGCAAAGTGTTTCTCCTCTCTGGACCTCTATTCCAGTAATTGCTGACTTTTTACTTTATTTCTGCAACTAGAAGTTATGCTCAGTATTAGTGGTAGAAGACTATCACTCAGCCCCAAGTAGTCTCTAGACTAAATGGAGTAGATATTTCTTTGGAGGAGGAGATCTCTATGCTCATTCAAGCTTTGAGCAAACTTGCCTTCCAGTTTAAGTGAGACCTCCACCCTGGAAGGTTGTCAAGGTGTTACGTTCCCTGAAGGTGGTACGCTCTGAACCTTTGAAACTAGAGTCAGATAAGGACCTCACCCTTAAAACACTATTCCATCTTGCTTTAGCTTTGGCTGAATGAGTCATTAAGCTTCATTGACTCTCTTTCGATGTCAACTATGTAAGAGGGGGAAGGCAGGTCTCATTCTCCTTTGTCTGTGAGTTTGTAGCCAAAATAGGCCATGGGGCATAAGCTGTAGGGGGCTTAGTTTTTGAGTTCGTGGCCACTTTCTTGGGGGAAGTTGATTCCACTTGATTTTGAACCATGAGGGTCAGGACAATCAGAATATGCAAAGTTCCCGCAAAAATAGTTGCTCCTTAATTAGTTATAGGCCATTATGTAACCAATTAGTCATCAGAAGTGTAAATGACCAAAAACACAAAGATGATTTATATTCAGTAGAAAACATTTTATTTACAGTTTTTAAGAATGAGTACAGTGTTGTACATATGTATCATAACATGTGATTAACATTATGCAATAGAAATATAAACAGCACCCTGGTGGTGGTATTATGAACTACACTTTTAACTTGACTTCCAGGTTATCATAAATGTCCATTATCCTTTGCTTTAAGTGTGCAACCAAAATCAAATTCAACTTTTACAGACTTTAAGAGATCACAACTATAAAATGACACCAAAAATAGAACCAACAACAATAAAAGGACACCGAAAATAGAACCAGTCAAATTTACCCTCATAAACCTAGCAAAATTGACAAGAATCCTTCGGAGATAAAGTAGTGTTTTTTCCCACCATAGCAAATAATCATGAATTAGAAATTAAGTAGGGCCTATTGCTGCAAATTTTTCTCACGAGATGGAACTGTACTGCAAAGCAGCGCTCCACCATTCACTAGTATTCATCATCAGACACATCAGAGTCAGAGAAGTCAGAGACGTCAGGGTCAGATACACTTTCTGTCTCAGGGATCCTATTAGTGCAGTTCTCAACCTGACACCTGCATAAGTCAGTACAAGGAAGATTCATTTTTCTGCATGAGCAAGCACCCTTGCACCCACCTTTCTGGCACTTGCAGTTCACAGTTTTTAGTACACTTGGGGAGCCGGGTCATCAGCCATCCATTCAAAGACAAGGGTGTCACCAGTAATCTTCCAGCCATGACCATTGGGAGATGGAGCATGCATGATTGGCTGAAGGGACCTACGGTGAATTGCTGCCTGATAGTTTGCCCTTTTTACATGATGCAGCAGACAATCTTGGTTTGGAGGCAGCATCTGAGAGTCTGATTTGCATGTCAGCCGGAACATGTTGTATCTTGCAACATTTACTTCCGAGCATTCTTTCTGACCATACAGTGTGCAGACAAATTTCTCAAACATGGGCAAGATGGAAGCTGATGCTTCCCATTCTGTTCCCAACTCTGCAAACATATTGACATATTCAACAGTTTTGTTGAATATGTCAAGGGGTTTCACCTTTCCCTTCCCTTTGAATGCACTGACCGAGTTGCACCCAGTAAAAACATGCATACTAAGAAGAGCTCAACATTTTTCTGCCCCAAGTTTCGCAGCCAGTTTGGAAATGCAGATAATTCGTCGCTTGTCCCCAGCACCAGGTTGAAATAGCAAATCAGCAGGGATTTCCTGAGCTAGTGCTAGGGATATCATAAAAACATCGGTATCTGGACTACTTATTATAACTGTTGAGATGTTTTTAGCAGCATGACTTGCATGCAACAGTAATCTCGTGTCAGCCTCTTCTTGGTCACAGAAGAGGTCAGACACTTCAATGATCATAATTTTACCATCAACTGCAGCTATAGAGTGGCACTTTTCTCCATGTGAGACAACCAATGCAATAGGTCCAAAAACCTGTGGCTTACATTTCACTCATGTTTCATAAAGAAACTCCATGAGGTTTTCTTTATTCGACCCCTCAGCCAAGAACTTCTTAAACTGTTTTGGGGTCTTTTGGTCAGGCCTAGTGATTTTCACCAATTGAGCCCCACTGGCTGCTCTGCGACCTCGCTCACAGTTTTTTATACTGTGTATTGGATAGCGATCACACACAAAGTCGACCCTTTAGCAGCCATACTGGTTACCTATCCTGATAAGGTCAACCAAAAGCTTGTCTGCAAACATCCCAAATGTAGCTGGAATGTTTTGTGCCTGCTGAATAAATGCCATTCCATCAATCACCAAAGCAGACCCTGGAGGTATGTCCTCTATATTCACACACTCAGCCCGACCCTCCAACTTCTTCATCAACTTTGCTTTATCTGTTTTAGTAATGGTACCATTGCCAGTTGCCAAAGCCAAAGGTACAGGTGTCAATGAGTAATCCAAGAGTTTCTTTAAATCTACTTCCCTACTCCTGCCAATAATCAGGAGGCGATTAAACATGTCATTAGTGGCTTTGAGTAGCACTGTTTCAGACTCGACTTTAACCTTTGATGTTTTTGCAACTGTGGCAAAGGTCTTCAATTTCTTTGATTTGATTGGCTCAAATAGTTTCTCAGGCTCTGATTTCAATCTGGACTCTTCAAATTCTTTGATAGCATCAGCCCCTTTCCCATAAGCAATTTCAAGGTCGGACCTCACATTAGATGGAGCTACAGTGCCGGAGCAAATGTTAATTAGGTCCTCCCCTGAATACTCAAATGGATTAACAATTGAGTTTATGGTTGACATATACTCCTAACTGCTGTCTCATCATGTTTTATTCGAGTTTCATCCAGGTCTTTCCGTCCCCTTTCTGTTTTTCCCTTCCCAGCCATATTTTCACATTCCTTAGCAGTTGCTGCCCGCTGATGGTGACTTAATAGCCACCTGTTCACGGCACCCTTATCTAGGGTCCGGCCTTTCATACCCCCCTTAGTTTTCGAATCCCTATTCACAGTCTGCTCAATTGCCATATCACAGGCAACTGCAGAAAATCCATATCTGTCCTGCCTCTGGACAACAAAGTTTCCCTCCTTAAATTGTTGGTCAATTTCAGGGTGCGTATCAACAAGGCTTGCCATCTCTGAAATATATGCAGGTAAATATCGGGCATAATTCACTCTGTCATAAGCAAAGTACCATGGAAGGATTTTTTTCAGTGTAGCTAGGTGCAGCTCCCAATTACCCTCCCTGGTGGCTCTCAGAAGACAAAGGAGATTTTGTACCATGTCAAGGTATGATGACCAGTAATCAAAGGTTGGTTTCTCTGACCTTTCTTTTTCAACAAAGGCATCATACGAGTCAATTACACCCTTGAATTCATCCTGGTTCATGATATCATACAGTTGGGCTGTAGGCCCAGATCTGCAGAGCATGTTTGCGATGATGACCCACTAATTAGGCTTAGCCGAGCACTTTTTCGAGGTGGTGTTCCAAGAAGATCATCTGGATTAGTGCCTTTACGTTTAGAACAGCGGACAATGGCCCTTTCGATCCTTTGTTTGTCTAAACCTTCGGTAACATTCTGCATGGTACCCAAGGTGGTCTAAATCTAAAGTTTTTTCAAAAGTTTCAGACAGTTTCTCTGCTACCTCACGTTGAATACCGTCTAAATGTTTCCACTTTCTATTACGCTCCTTGATTTTTGACATACATTGATCAGAAATGGGTAAAACATCACTTTCTTCCTCCAACACACAGTGAATACAGCAAGTCCTGGGGGCTGCCATATTGGAAATCTAAGTGATTTGATTGGTTAGTTTGTTGTTAGCCATCTACTGTCAAAAATAGGAACTACAGAACTATAGTATGGCCACCTATTAGCCACAAACTTAACTATAAATAATTTGTATGATTAAGATGGCTAATTAAAATTTTAGGAGCAACTATATTTGTGGGAACTTGTTGCATAATGCCTAAGAATGACTTTCTCTATGATAAAAAAATGTAATGAAGTTGCCCCATGAAAGTGGCCACGAAGTGACAAGATACAGCTTATGCCCCATGGCCTAAAACCCAGAATCCTTCAATCCCTGATTCTAGGTTTATATCCTTCCAGATCACGAGCCTTATGGAGGCAATGCAATGATCCTGATCACCTGTTATTGTGTCCTGTTATAGCGCTGAGGTGGTATCTCGAGCGTATATTTGCTGTTAGACCTCACCTGCAGCATCTTTTCGTCAGTGCGGGAAAGACTAAAGAAGATACCAAAGTACACAATTTCATTCGAACTAAGAAAAGTCATTACATAGACCCTCTCACCATCCTCCCCTTATTCCTCAGGAAGAACATGAGTAAAGGCACATGTCAGAAGTGTGAGCACATTTTTTGTAATTCAGAAAGAATCTCTGTGACGCAGGTACTTCATACGATGTTCACTGCCCATTATGTGTGAGATGTAACCCACAGTTGTCTAGATACTTTTTCTTTGGAGCCTGTTGTAGGTGCACAGCAGGTAATTTAGCTACCTTGGTTCCTCTGACAAGACCATTAACTTTGGATCAAGGGCAAAGCTTACATGTAAGTCTAGGATGAAAGTAAAGAACGAATCTCCTTTTTTTTCCTTTCAGTCTTCCCCTCTCTTGGGGTACAGCTTCAGAAGACCTTGCCAGTTGGACTTGATTTTGTTAAAGGTGAGCCTCCACTGAGCATGTGTTTGTTCTGCACTTGGGAACCGGAGAGTTTTCCCCACACTCCTTACAAGGGGGTGTGTGATGTAACCAGACAAACCCATAATCATATATGTGTTCCACGAGACGTGGTTCAAGCAAACCCATCACATAGTTTTGCCCAGTCTACGACACTAAGAGATTTTAGCTCAGAGCAACCCTTGAACCCAGGGCCATGGACTTGCTTATATTGCTAAACCACTGGTATACGTTGTTCTAGAATTCTTTAACTCTTTTCAGTATCCCAGATTCATGAGTTCTGAGTATTCCTGGTTAAGTTGGAATAGGAACTTCCTCCCACCAAAGGATGAGTCTTCTGTGTAAGGGACGGTAGTTTGTGTTCGTGTAGGAACAAATGACAAATTTTGAAGTAATTTGGATTTTTCCAACTATACAAACATGAGCCGTTTACTCGCATTTTCCAGCCAGCACCAACCTTTTATAAAGTCCCAGCTGATATGAAGTGGTTTTTCAGTGAGCCAGTAGGGGGCTGTTGACCATTTGCCTTCTCAATCCTCCCTCCCCCAGGGTGAAGAATTGAGAGGCTAATGAAAGACCTATTTAATGGAACAGAATTTTACCCCAAAATAATAGAAGACAAAGAAACCTGTACCCATAACTACCTTAAAGGTACTCTGGGACCCCAACAAGTCTGAGGGTAGTATACATGAGCCTCAAGCTCCTGAGTCAAGAGGCCCTCTCAACCCCCGCAGTAACACACACACACACACACAATCTCTCTCTCTCTCTCTCTCTCTCTCTCTCTCTCTCTCTCTCTCTCTCTCTCTCTCTCTCTCTCTCTCTCTCTCTCTCTCTCATATCCCCAATGCTTCCCTCTCCTTGAAACAATTGCAGATGATTGGTAACTTTTATTCTTGGCTTCTTGCCTAAATTGTAATTCTGTTTTATGCTTGATGAGGGTTGTGATGAAAATAGCATGATTTTTATGAAGCAAAACTAATGTAGTTTTTCATAAAAGTCTATCAATCATATAGCAATCAATCACCTTTCAACCCTTTGAATCTAGCTGCTTTTCTCCAAAATACTAAAATCAATGAGAAAGGTAATAGGTTCTTACCCTTAGATAAGGTGGCTCATGCATAGCCAGTTTCTCTCCGGTCTTGAGGGAATAAGAATGTTTGTATGGAAACATTCTATATTATTTCTCATCCTCTTATTTTGATACAGTTTATATAGTTTATATATGAAATATTTGTTTTAGTGTTGTTACTGTTCTTTATTTTTTTTAATTGTTTATTATTTCTATTATTTCCTTGTTTCCTTTCCTCACCGAGCTATTTTCCCTGTTGGAGCCCCTGGGCTTATAGCATCCTGCTTTTCCAACTAGGGTTGTAGCTTGGCAAGTAATAATTATAATAATAATAATAATGATAATAATAATAGTAATAATAATAATGATACATTATTGAAGGTTTTTGAAAATATTGCTTCATAGTAGCCCTGTAAATGAATATAAAGTACATTATTAATGTCACTAATGATTTTTTATTCTCAGTCTTGTCCAATAGACTAGTAACCAGTTTAATCTGAAATGTAATATGCACAAACTACATAAAAACTGGCTGGTAAGATTCGCAGATTGAAACCCATTCCCTTGGCAGCTGGCTCGGTCTTTGCCTTTACCTGAGACTTCTCCTGATGGATGTGTCTGACTTTAATGTTTGAGTTTTCTCATTGCCATTTTATATTTTCATTGTTAAGACCATGGTTTTATTGTATCAGGTTTTCATTCTTTTATCTTTTGTTAGGGGTTAAGTATTGCTATCTCACCTGATTTCTTATCCATATATTGAAAATACCAATTAGTTAAACTTTTTTTTCAATTTGCAACCCACATTAAAAACATATCTCATAGATGAGCCTTATGAGAGTTTATGAGTAACTCAGGGATGAGTTGAAGTACCTTAGAATAGTGCTAGTGGGGATACTGACGGTTGTTCATGCTATTTTCTCCCTTTTCCTGCTCTAAAGTTGTACTAACAGACATTTATTGTAAAAGTTGTGCCTATAAAATAAAAAACTTAAATAATAATATACTTTGTTGTTTTACACGAGCCATGAATATTCTTTTAAAGTTCACTAAACAGTTTTTTTCCATCTTATGTTGCAGAGACAATATGACGTTGCAATTTGGGTCTCCTCTTGTAGAACAATGGCAATTACTGGAATGCCATTTTGGCTTGCCCCTGTTCGATGCTTCTCTAAATGAAGAGGTTTCTCACAAAATCATCTCGCACAAACTTTTCAGTCCTGAGAGGTAAGACTCTGTCTTTATTCTGTTTTATTGACTCTGCACTTCAGGTACTCTAATACTTAAGTTTTAGGAATTAAGTACCAGTATTTTACATAGCCATGATTGGCTTTATAAAATGTTTTTAGGTGTAAATATGTTTATATATTTTCTCATGGTAAACTCATTATCCTAATTTGCAATGTAATTTCCCCAAAATTAGTCTCTGATTTCAAGACAGAAGAACAAGGAAAATAGTTAAAAGTGACTGTTGGTGTTCTTGCTTCTTCATTCCTTAGATAGAGATCAACTGCTGCCCTAATTATTTCTTGTCTTATTTTACTAACCCAGATGTTAGACATAATTTCACATCTACTGACTGTATCTCTTCCTTTAAAGTTTTCTTACTCCACTTTTCCTTGATTGATAATTACAATTAGTGAAAAGTTAATTGTTCCTTTTTGAAATTTTTTTTTTCTTTGAAATCTGTATTCATGGATAGGCCCTATGAAATCTTTAGAAAATGCTGTTTTTTTTATTTAAATCCATAAATTTATGGGTAGGTTCATGAAGTCTGTAGTATCCTTGAGCCATTCAACATATTAACTATTGGAAGCTTTGAAAATGAAACGGGTACTGCTGGCTATCCCATTTCACTCTTGGGAGTGGTAGCATCATCTTTAGAAAACCCACAATTGGATGCGAGTTCACCTAACTCTTCAGAGGCAGATATGAAGCCTTTGCGTGGGATGCGTTTTTTTGCCCTTAAAATAATTGCTTTACCAAATGGTTTCTGAAAGATCTAGAAATTATTGAATAGATTTAACAAATCCCCCCTGGATCTCCAGAAGAGGAGTCAGTAAGAGCCAAAAAACTCAGACAAAACTAAAATATTGTTTATATGAGTAGTTCCTTTATTCTGGAGTATATAGAGTAGTTTTCTCCTCAATCGTACAATGGATCTGTCAGACTTGATGGCAAAATATGAAGAAATTTTATTATTAGTATATTAATTATCACTTGTTGGCTTGTATTTATAAAAGACAATGCCTAGTGCTACCACTCCATGACCAAGGGAGTATGTGTCCTTTAGGATACCTTATAGCCCTTGAGTAGGAAGCCACCACAGGTGTATTGGGTATATGCAGCATGATGGTCTTCATATTCCTCATCCATGACTTTTCATGGAACAACAGTACAGATAGACGTAATAAAAAATACTCTGCTGGTTGAGTTGATTCGCTGTCTTCCTCAACCATTTAATTTGTTTGGAGATTTAAGCAATGTGTTGTCCAGTTTTAAGAGCAATTTGGTAACACCCTTTATAGAAAGTAAAGATGTTGCATCCCTAACCCAAGAGAATCATCTCATTTTCACTTTTAAATTGGTATTATGGTTTGTATTGACCTCTATAGTAAGCACTAACTGCATTATTGATTTGTTTTGAAAGCTTCCGATAACTGGCATACTAGTGATTATTTTGTCTATAATTATTGATACAGTAGTGAGAGTAGTCCATAAATAGGAAGATTACAATAATGGTGCATTGATTAAGCTAATCGGAGTTAGAATGTAGTGAAATATAAGGAAAACAGAGGAATTTATGAATATAGACACACTATAGATTTGGTCAGCTGAACTCTACTCAATAGACATAAACCCCATTCCTAAATAGATTTTTGTTCCGATATTCAATACAAACCTTACACTATTTATAGGGGTTATCTTTTGGTGAAGACAGCCATAAACACTTTTAAGCAAGGTGGCAACTACTGATCCCGCTAGTTAGCGGGGTTATTGAGGGGTAGTGGGGGTTGCCAGCTACTCCATTCACTCACACATCAGTGTGTCTAAACCACTTTCTCTTTTGGCTTTGCTGAGTTTGGAAGTCTCCGGTCTTTGCCTTCCAACAGACTTTGCCTTATTACTAATTTTTAACTTCCCCAGGGAATCAGCTTTGCCCCCACCCTTAGGTGAGTCCTCCTTGTTATCTGATGTTTTGCAGGTTTGGCTGTTGCTGGGGATTGCAGGGCCACCTTTGACGGATGTTCTGTTAGATCTTCTTTAGCAATGGGCACAGGGAAAACCTTCTCCTGCGGCCTCCAGGGTAGAAGTTCTCTCTCCCACGCGCACTGTGGTCAAGGCACTTACTGTCTGCGAGGCTCATCTCTCGCCCTCTTCTGTTCCTGCTCCTGCTAGTCCTTTGCAGCATGATTCCCCTTCGTAGGATTGCCGCCGACGAGACCAGCCAGCCTGCTCGCCAACCTGCTGCCAGCAACGAGAGTTCTCGCCACTTCAGGACCTCATCTTCTGCTAGGGACCATAGTCCCCTTTGCCCATCCAGATGTTCACCAATGCCTGCCATCAGGAAGCGGCACTCTCCTAAGGATCGACGATCTTCTTGCCACTCCTACTTGTGATCCCCGATCTCCTCATGATCATCACGCGCCAGCTCGTGATCGTCACTAGTTATCTCTTGATCATCACTTGCCAGCTCGTGAATGTCACTTGCCCACTCTCCATTCACCAGCCCTCGGAGACATTACTACAGGGCGCTCTTCTGTTCACGATCACTCTTCATCCCGTGATCGTCTTACCCCAACGCACCACTTCATCTGGACGCCTACCATTCGCCAGCTCACCACTCTCCAGCTCGCTGATCCCCAGCCCTTAGATCTCCAGCTCGTCAATCTCCAACCCGCCGCTCGCTAACCCGCCACTTGCCAACACGTCGCTCGCCATCGCGCCGCTCACCTACTAGCCGTTCGTCAGCTTGTGATCGTCACTCGCCAGCTCATCAGAATACTTCCCTCAGGTCTCCAAGACGTTATCCCTACTCGCCAGTGCGTTCCTCTCCATCTTGTGTGCATGATCATCACAATTCCTTGCTTGATTATCATGTTTCCGCATGCGAATCCCACTCTTTTGCACACAGTCGCCTTAATTCCGCGAGCGATCGTCATGCTCTCGTGAGCAATCTGGCTTCTCCTCCTCAAAAGTCCCGGGACTTGCTTTTCAGAACATCAGCGACTGTTCCAGAGCAGCCTGTGCATCGCCCCGACTTGCCTGTAAGAGACAGTCACCCAATCCCTTTCCCAGAGGGATTCAGGGAACCACCCAACAAGTTTGCGGAGGTACCCATTACACCTCTAGGCTCCTCCGTCGTCTCTCTCTCTCTCAAGGGGAGTCTTGTTTGAGAGGCTTTCTGGGATTTCATCCTCCTTTTTTGGCATCTGAGATCTTATACATGGAGAAGGTAGCAAAGTACACCATACAGGCTACCTCGTGGCTGGATCTGTGGTTGGGATCATTGGGCCACTGTGTTAGAACAGAGATATGATCCAAGGATTCTACAAGGAAGTCAATGGAAACCTTCCTTTTATCTGGCACCCACACCATAGAATTCCTCGCTCACAAGGTTGTTAACCTGTGGGCGAATGCTATTCTCAGGGGACGGGATGCAATGGTCGAGGGGTTCCATAGGCAAATCCCTGAGGCTGAGGTTACCAGGCTCAGGAACTCTACTCTGGATGGCTCTTCCTTGTTCAAGCCGGAAGAGGTCAAGAGGGTAGCTGAAAGGTGGAGGAAGGACCTCAGTATGATCATAGACACCAAACTCCAAGAAGTTTTTCCATCAGACGACAGAGTTCACAGGATGAGGAAGGTAGGATGCCCCTTCCTCAGACGAGAAGATCTACTGACCCAGCAATGGTTGCATCTCCTAGGTCAGTTGTCACCCCTGGCCCGTCTGGTTCCCAACAGCTGCCTCAGAATTCGATCTCTTCAGTGGTGACTGAAATCCAAAGCAACTGACGGACCTTCAATGGTGGGTGGCAGATAGGAACTCTACTCTGGATGGCTCTTCCTTGTTCAAGCCGGAAGAGGTCAAGAGGGTAGCTGAAAGGTGGAGGAAGGACCTCAGTATGATCATAGACACCAAACTCCAAGAAGTTTTTCCATCAGACGACAGAGTACACAGGATGAGGAAGGTAGGATGCCCCTTCCTCAGACGAGAAGATTTACTGACCCAGCAGTGGTTGCATCTCCTAGGTCAGTTGTCACCCCTGGCCCATCTAGTTCCCAACAGCTGCCTCAGAATTCGATCTCTTTAGTGGGAACTGAAATCCAAAGCAACTGACAGACCTTCAGTGATGGGTGGCAGACAGGAACCACCACAAAGGGACATATTCCCCCCCCCCCCCCCCGCCAGAATTGATGCTCTATTCAGATGCATCAAAAGAAGGGTGGGGGCCCACATGCTGCCCCATATGGTCTTAGGGCTTTGATCCGAGTCCGAAAGGTACCAGCACATAAATCTCTAGAGATGAGGGCAGCGTTCCTAGCCCTCCAACAGTTCCAACAGTTCCTAGCAGGATACACTGTGGTGTTGATGAGCAACAACACCACAGTAGTATCTTATGTAAACAAGCAAGGCAGTACTTTTTTCGCAGCCCCTATGGCACCTAGCAGTAGAGATGCTAAGATGGACAGAAGACAACTTGGTGTCCCTATCAGCCCTCTTCATTCTGGGCAAGAGGAATGTGCTCACGGACAATCTGAGGAGAGCGACTCAGATATTGGGCTCCAAGTAGTCTTTGAATCATCTGATAGGCAACAAAGTTCTGACTTTATGGGATTCCCCAACTGTACTGTAGATCTGTTCGCGATGTCCCTGAACTTCAGGCTGCTGTTGTATTGTTCTCCAGTCCTGGACCCTCAGGCTCTCTGGCAAGATGCATTCCAACAACGGTGGGGCAACATCGAAGTGTATGCCATTCCCCTTCTCTGTCTGATGATAAGGGTGCTCAATAAGACCAGAACATCCAAAAATCTATCCATGACGCTCATAGCTCTACAATGGCATTACACAGAATGGTTCTCAGATCTTCTGCAACTCTTGACGGAGATTCCAAGAGAACTCCCTCCATGATATGATCTACTCAAATAGCCACATGCGCACATCTTCCAGAAGGCAGTAGCTTCGCTTCGTCTTCACACTCGGAGACTATCCAGCATCTCCTCTCTCAGAGAGGCTTTATGCAACAAGTTGTGAGAAGGATGTCTGGATACCTGTTCTTAAAATATTCTATTTTTCCTTGTTTCCTTTCCTCACTGGGCTATTTTCCCTGTTGGAGCCCCTGGGCTTATAGCATCCTGCTTTTCCAACTATGGTTGTAACTTGGCAAGTAATAATAACAATCAGTCTACCAGACTAAGAGGACTATCTTCTGTGGTTGGTTTCATGAAAAGGGGGTATCTTTCCCCTTGATGCCACTATTTCAGTAATATCGAAGGTCTATTTGTACCTTCGGAAGGAAAAGCTCCTTTCAGTCTCGGCGGTGAAAGGCTACTACTCAGCTTTAGACCTCGCCTTCAGCCTGAAAGGAGTCGATGTTTCCTCTTTGTTGGAGTTCTCTCCTCATACAAAGTTATGAAATTACTTGCCCCCAGTCGGAAGTTAGGCCTCCTCCTTGGAACGTGGTTCGCGTCCTTCAATCTCTTAAATTCTGCTCCCTATGAACCATTATGCCAGCCATCAGATCACTACCTCATTTTGAAGACGTTGCTCCTGCTTACTTTGGTTTCGGTCAAGAGAGTTATCTAACTTTAGGGTCTATCCTACGACATCGCCCATTCAAGGGGGATGAAAGGAGGTAACACTCAGCTTCGTCCCAGAGTTTATTGTTAAAGACTCAAAATTCCGGGGGTAGCGGATCCTTGATTTGGGCCCTTCCAGTTTGGAAGTCTTCATTCTGTAATCGATGATCCAGATCAACCTTTACTTTGTTCAGTGAGGAGTTTGATGTATTACCTTAAACACACAGTAGTAGCTTGCCCCTAAGTGTAAGCACTCATTGTCAGCATGGGGGTCAAGAAGAGAGTTATGAAGA
>NC_090732.1:158499229-158566729 GCF_036898095.1 Palaemon carinicauda
TCATGCTCCTCCCTCTTCCAGAGAGATCTTGTTCGAGGCAGTTGAGAGGATGACAGCATTCGAGGGTGTGTGCTTGTGTGCAATGAAAGTCCTAGATTTGGGACGGATGGACCTTTCTCTGTGTTCCGGGGCCATGGCCTTCCTCCCTCCACAATCCACAGAGGAAAGAGTATGCCTTACTTCCCTCTCTGCTGTGATCCATGCCATGGATTCTACTCCCATGTACATTGGCCTTCCCCAGCCTTCGTCAATCCCCAATCATATCCCGGGTTCTGTCCTTGGGGCACAACGGCTGCATTCATATGAGGGATTTGAATCATCTCCAAAACATCTTGCCATACCCTCTGCCCCAGCTGGGCATGAGGGTGCTCATAGTTTGACTGCCCCTAAGACACTGGACTATGGCCTGGTGCCTATGGAGACAGACAACCCTGAGTCAGAGTGTTCCTTTCTGAAAGTCCTTGCTCTCATCCTTGAGTGCAACAGGCTAAGGGAGGCAACTTGGCACCTCTTTCAGGGATGACCTCAGTCACTGATCGGCACTTCAGAGTTGCCTTGATTGGATCTCGTTGATTTGCCCCAGGATTCTTTTCCCGTTATTGTTGGCCTTCTGGAGCTATTTTCAGCCCCCGATTACATTCCAGGTTCGTTCCTGGGGGCAGAACTGTCGTATTCGTTAGTAGGAGTTGAATCTCCAAATCGTTTTGCCACACCATCTCCCACATCTGGGCATGAGGGTACTCAGAGTTTGGCTGCCCCTAGGACATCAGACCTCAGCACTGTACTAACGGAATCAGACAACCCCCAAGTCAGAGTGTACCTTTATGAAAATCCTTGCTTTCATCTGTGAGTGTGACAGACTGGAGACGACCTTGGTACTGCATTTGAGGAGAGCTTCAGTCATTGATTGCCACTTCGGTGCTCCTCAAGGCTCTAGTCCATCCTTAGAGGTGCCTTTGCCAGATCTTTAGGATTTGGCCCTGAATCAAGTTGATCATCAGATCTGTGTATCTAAGAACATGCTCGAGTCCAGACAGTCAAAATAAGATCTTAGACCCCCCTCGCAAGGCTGTGAAGGTTTTATATACCAGAGAATACTGTCAGCACCTCTGCAGATACTTCCTTATTGGCCTCCCTCCATGCTGTTACCTAGCAAGACCAGTGGTCAGGGTCAGTAACGTTCTTCGCAAAGACAACAGGATTATTGACCCCAGAGTCTTTAAAGAAGTAGAAGTCTCATACTGCCTGGTAGGAAGGCACACCAGTCAGCAAACCAGTTAACTAATTTAGTTACTTTTTTTATTAAAACAAGTTAACCCAGGGGTAGCTTTGTTGCTTCTTAACTCGTTGGTGTTGGGTACAATATGCAAGTACTGTACTTCCAAGGTAACTGTAGCTGGTGGAACGATACAGTTTAAGCAGACATCTCTTGCTTTTCTCAACAAAATTGATGAAAATGGCCAAGCCCCAGACATGACTAAGGACATGTGAGGCCTTTATCCTCCAGTCGATTAGAAATGGCTGTATTTGTTGTTTTTGTATAGCAGAGGTTAACATTAGTATTAAAGCCAATGAATAAAGCACATCACTGACAATGAAGCAGAGGAAATAGAAATAAGCCAAATTATTTAGCCTCTGTATATAAGTACAGTATGACAGTTTGGAAGGTGATGTGAGACAAGGAAGTTGCATGTAAATGTGGTTAAGAGTAAAGTTATGAGGTGCACAAGAACGGAGGGTGATGCTATTTTGAATATCACATTGAATGTAGATTTACTTGGGGAAGTAGACCAGTCTAAGTTCTCAGGTTCTGTTGTTGCTGCAAATAGTGGAATGAAAGCAGATGTATGCTAGAGTGAATGCAGAATGTGGTGTTGGGGGCAGTGAAGGGAGTGGTAAAGATTAGAGGGTTAGGGATGAATGTTAAGAGAGTTTTGTATGAAAAAGTTACTATACCAAGTGTGATGTATGGATCGGAGATGTAGGGAATGAATGTGTTTGGGGTGAAGTATCTGAGGGTATAGTTAATGTATCTCAATTGGATGGGGTTAGGAACGAAGTAGTAAGAGTGAACAAGTGGGAGGAATGAATTAGCAGCTAGAGTAGATATGGATGTGCTCAAGTGGTTTGGCCATGTAGTGAGGATGGCAAATGGTCATCTGCTGAAGAAGGTGCTGAATGCAAGAGTTGATGGGAGGAGTGCAAGAAGCCCATGGTTTGGGTAGATTTATGGAGTGAAGAAATCCCTAGGTAACAGGAGGTTAGATGTGAGAGAACCAAAAGAACGTGCTACAATACAAATGAATGATGAGTGATTGCAATACAGTTCCGATGGGCCCGGTTGCTACCTCGGTCTTTAAGGTAGCAGCAGTAAGGGAGTCAGCCAATGAAGCTTCATTTGTTGTGAAAGGTGGAGGGGCGGGAGTGGGCTGTGGCACTAGCAGTACCAACTAAATTTGGTCGAGTCCCTCGTCAGGTAAGAAGGAACAAAGAGGATAAAATACCCCTTTTGTCCATTTTGATGTTGGCTACCCCACAAAATTGGGGAAAGTGCCATATTAGATAGATAGATGTATGTATATTACACATTTACTATCATGAGAAAAATGTACAGTACCAACTTTAAAAGACTGCATCATTTCAAATTCATTATACTATAGTACAGATTTAAATTCAAGTATTCAGGGAATTGCTATGAAAGCCAGCTTGAAACCGTATTTCCTTTTTCGTAAGTCTATAAATGAGATTCAGATCTCTAAACTATATTATGGGTATGATAATGATAAGGGCTACCATCTTTATGTTTATTCACTTATTACTTTCCCTTTTATATGTGGTTTATCCGTTTTTCTTTGGGGATTATTTGTTCATATTTTTTTAATGTTTCTCAGAAATGCTGATGATAGATAGCTATTGAAAATGGTATTTGAAACTTATTAAATTTTCACATCTCTCCTTATCATTGTTTCCTTGAGATTTCTCTCTAACAAAAAAATATCCTCATGCTATAGTAGACATTACATAAGCAATATTGCATTCAGGAATTCCCTTTGATCTCTCCCAACCTAGCAGTTCAACTTCTTTTGCTTTTCTAAAATCTTCAGTTCTCATTCAAGAAGAAATCATATAAATTAGCTGTGTGAGGGCCTCAAGAAGTAATTTGGTAGTCAATTTAAACTACTATATAGAGTAGAAATATTATTACGATTCATTTTCCTGTTGTTTAAGATATTGTAATATTGACTGCAAATTTTCATCATGTGTGTCATAAAAAATGTCCTGTCCTGTTTTAAAGGAACTTTTCTCAAACTAATTTGGATCTCTTTGAAGTTTATTCTGAAGGTAATTGCCAAGGATGTAACTGAATTCAATTCATTTGAACCTCTATCTTTAACTTTGGGAATGACAACCCTTTTGAAAATTCATCTAGTTATTTTTTGTTAATCAAAGAGGTTTATCAAGAGAGCAAGTGGTATGTTATATGTAGAATATTCTTACAACAGGGGATGGATGTTCCTATGTATATACTAAGATTCATGACAAATGATCATTTTAATGCAGATAATACCAACATTACTTTGCAACTCATCCAGGATCCCATAGAGTTGCTGATCATATAAACTAATTTTACCCAGTAGTTAAAAGTTTCCTGGTGTAAGGATAATACAGTCATTTTCGTGTATCAAAGATAAATTCTAAGTTTCTTAGAACTAATATAAAAAACAGTCATTTTAAATTAAATATGAAAACAGACTTCAGTCTTTTACTGAATACGGTTAGGTCATGCTACTATATTAACAGATACAGAGTAGAAGATTGAATGTATCCAAAATGTTAGATTCATTCACTATGTTATAAATTCTGTATTCTATATTATATCAATCAAACCTTTATTTTTCAATATTAAACTTACCCGATAATCATGTAGCTGTCAACTCCGTTGCCCGACAGAATTCTATGGAGGGATACGCCAGCTATCACAATACTAGAAGGGGGTGTACTAACCAGCGCCACCTGTGGCCAGGTACTCAAGTACTTCTTGTTGACACCTCCTCAATTATTCCTCTGTCGTGCTTCCGGCAAGACGTTCTGGGATACGCTTATGTTCTTGGAGTATTTTCACGACTTTGGTGAAGTATTTCTCTTTGATTTCGGCTGTCGCTTTACTGGAAACTTCTATATTAGCTTAGTTAGCTTTTGGAATTAATTTGATTAATTATGGTGACGAAGAGAGTATGAACTCTCTTTCACCTTTAAATGGCCGACCCTTCCCTTAGACGGAAGTGTTGGTGTCTAAGAGAGTATAGACTCTCTTTCTTAATTTTGCTTGACAAAAGTTATAGATTAACTTCTTTTTTTTTATAAACTTATTAAAATTAATTTTTATATTTGTTTATATTCGACCTTCCTAATAGTAGGCGGTCTTTTCTTAGTACCGAAGTTAATTAACATTGAGCCCGTCATTTCGGTTTTACCTGTTAACATATTATGCTATTAATGTCTTTGAAAGAATTTCTTTGATAGTCTAGTACTGTTTTCAAAGTTGAACTAACGTTTTGTTTTGTCTCTGCAGTTGTTGACGTTCAGAACGTTCAACTTGCACTCTATCGTTACGATAGAGAAAGAATTTTCACGGTTTCACATTGCAGTAAGAGTAACCGTGTCTAGCGTTTTGTTCATTCTTTCTTAACTTAATGGTTTTAATCCTAATAAAGGAACTTTTCATTTTGGGAAATATTTCAGTTTTTTCCTTTAACAATAATATGTTTTAACGATATATATGATTGGGCTCTTCTCTCAGGTTCTAAGTCAAGAGAGAGAGAGAGAGAGAGAGATAGAGACAGAGACGGAGGGAGAAAGAGTAAACGTTTCATTCAAGCCTGCCAGGCGTACGAGTAACGTTGTTATCGTTTTTTGCTCTTCTCCCTAGTCTCTTTAGGGGAAGAAAGTAAACGTTTCTAGAGTGATCTAGTGTTTAGTCTCTTTCCAGCCACTGAATTATTTATCTTTCATTAGATTTTTCTGTTACATTGTAATTCTGTTTTCGCAATTACTAACTTTTGAGAAAGGATAGAATTGCGTGTTTCAGGTACAAACCACTTAAAGTTTCGAGTTCAGTGAAATAAGTGCAAACAGAAAATCAAAGTGATAAGTGATTAGCGCAAAGTGTGTCAGTGTTGTGCGTGAGGGTACTTCTGTGCGCGCCAGTCGTTCTCCCAGTCCGGGACCTCTTGCAAGCTCCCAAGCCCAGGGGAGAAGCAATGTCGAAGGACAAAAGGGTGCAGCAGGCCTTGATCGGCGCACAGAAGTATCCTCGGTGGTTGTGGGCGTGTCTTACTGAGACCGTCACTCCCACCCGCAGACGATTGAGCCCTTATTTTGCTCGTCTGCAGAAGAAATTTAGGGGAGAAAACGCTGGTCTCAGGTCTCAATACCTCTTAAACATAAAGTCCAGACCTATGCCAGACGTACGAAGTTAGAGTTCAACAACCCGGATGCAGTCATTGGGTTAGCTCTGACTCTCCTCAGTCATCAGTTGAATGCACTCCGCCTAAGAGGAGTAAGGTTCTGCCGCAACAGATCTCTGCTGTTAAGGCTTTACCTCAGCAGACCTTAGTGTCTGCCGACCCCAAGTTGACTCTACTGCAGTCCATGCAGTCACAACTTTCGGTCTTGATGCGTGAGTGTCGGGCTGAGAGTGTTGCGCCTCCGCCTCCGCCTACACTCCCTCCGCCTGCGCTCGCTCCGCCTGATCGCAGTACCACCTGCCAGGCGTACGATGTTGAGCCACGTTCTGGGTTGGCTGTTCCCAGTGGTGCTCAGCCTCCGCCTTCTTTAAGGCAACCTTTACATGGGATCAGGAGGATTATACCTCTCTTCCTCCGCCTCCACTTGCTGCTCCACCAGTGATGCAACACTCGGTTGAGGTACAACAACCTCTCCCGTCCTTGAGTCAGTCTCCTCAGCTCTCGCTGCAGCGAGCTCAACCCTCCACAAGGCAAGCACCACTACACCTTAGCCTTGCGCCTCAGGAGCCTCAGCTTGCGAGACATTTACCTTGTTCTGCGCAGCCTCTACCTCATCGCGCTCCGCTCACACCACAGGAACAGGAACTTGCTACTCCGCTTCCGCCAACCGCTCAGCAAGCGCAACCCTTGGGTTCAGCCACTCATGCCAGGAGTCAGCCTCCTCCACCCATGCGCCTACCTTCTGCTACTTCCTTTGATCAGCCTTTGCAGACTGAGCCTCAGGTGTTCCCTCAACAGAGTCTTGAAGAGGAAACCTCAACTATTGTTGTTCCAGCTCGTTCTGACTCTGCTGTTCAGCATACCTTACCTCCATTTTCAAACCTTATGATAATGGAGGTTATTTGTATTACTTATAAAAATATATTTGTATTCCTTGCAATATGTTTTTAACAATATCGCAGAATATGGCAAAAAATATGAATCATGAGTTATGAATGTAAGGTAAATATTATGTTGATATTTAAACCCCATGCAAGCATGCATAAAGCACTCTAGCACTGGTCATGGAATTTCTGAGAAATGTTAAACGCCATGCACACGCTCTGCTTACCTTACAGCATGCTCTACATACAGCATGCTCTGCTTACAGCATGCTCTGCATACTACATGCTCTGCATACAGCATGATCTGCATTCAGCATGCTCTGCATACAACATGCTCTACATACAGCATGCTCTGCATACAGCATGCTCTGCATACAACATGCTCTGCATACAGCATGCTCTGCATACAGCATGCTCTGCATTCAGCATGCTCTGCATACAACATGCTCTGCATTCAGCATGCTCTGCATTCAGCATGCTCTGCATACAACATGCTCTACATTCAGCATGCTCTGCATACAGCATACTCTGCATACAACATGCTCTGCATACCTTACCGCATGCTTCTCAGTCACACATCTTTGGTTGTTGCCAACTCACTAGACTGTCAAGCAGTTTCATAACGTTGCCTTCTAGTCTGCTGCTTTTGCACCAGTGAACCCTCACTGAGAGAACTTAGCTTTTCTAGGATATGGTCCCTGTAGATGAGAAAGTTCTTTTCTCCCTCCTTCTGATATTCCCTTGAGGACTCTGTCATTTGGAGGGAGCCTTTAGCTGCATAGCCTCCTATGGACTTTTATTTAAGCGTAACATGCTTTCAGGGAAGGTAATGGTTCCACTTCAGTCGCTAATCCCGTCTGTTACCACACCTGCTCCCATAGACCTTGAGCTGTGTTGCAAGACATGCAGTCCAAGCTTAGTCCTTGTTAGAGGATTTTTTGTTTACGGAGTCAATGTGTCACGGGGAAGACGTTCAACAACCAACAGAAGTGACTTGTTGTGACGCAGTGCGGCAACCTCAGCAACCCGATAAGGAGTTGTCTGTACGACCCAGACAGTCTAGACAGATTCGGGTTGTCACTGTACTTCCTCGCTTGCCCATGATTGACAGTTCACAGACTGTGCAGCAGTACCATGATCTTGTGTCCGGCTCCGTCAGACGACTGGCTTTTAAGAGCTCCCACAAGTCGTCGCTGTCTGGAGATTTTCAAATGGACTATGGATCTGACCAAGGAACTGGGCCTCCTGGTCAATTTTGAGGAGTCTCAGCTCGTTCCATCCCAGACCATTGTCTCCTTGGGTATGGATCTTCAGAGTCGAGCTTTTCGGACTTTTCCGTCGGCCCCAAGGATCTTCCAAGCCCTAGAATGCATCCAGAGCATGCTGAGAAGGAACCGATGCTCAGTCAGGTAGTGGATGAGTCTAACAGGGACACTTTCATCGCTGGCCCTGTTCATCGTGTTAGGGAGACTCCACCTCCCCCCCCTTCAGTATCATCTAGCTGCTCACTGGATAAAGGACATGACGCTAGAGACGGTCTCAGTTCCTGTTTCCGAGGAGAGGAGGTCTTCTCTCGCGTGGTGTAAGAACAGCTTTCTTCTCAAGGAAGTCTACCTTTGGCTGTTCAGAAACACGACCGCCGTCTCCTCTCGGACGCATCAGACACGGGCTGGGGTGCGACTTTGGACGGACAAGAATGCTCGGGAACATGGAATCAGGAGCAAAGGACACTTCACATCAATTGCAAGGAGTTGTTGGCGGTTATTCTGGCCTTGATAAACTTCAAGTCCCTCCAGCTTAACAAAGTGGTGGAGGTGGACTCTGACAACACCACAGCCCTGGCTTACATCTTCAAGCAGGGAGGGACTCTTTCGTGGAAGTTGTTCTAGATCGCAAGGGACCTACTCATCTGGTCTAAAGATCGAAAGCTAACTGGTAACGAGGTTCATTCAGGGCGGTATGAATGTCATGGCAGATCACCTCAGACGGAAGGGTCAGGTCATCCCCACAGAGTGGACCCTTCTCAAGAATGTTTGCAACAGACTTTGGGCCCTGTGGGGTCAGCCAACCATAGATCTGTTCACTACCTCGATAACCTAGAGACTCCTGTTGTATTGTTCTCCGATTCCAGACCCAGCAGCAGTTCACGTGGATGCTTTTCTGCTGGATTGGTTCCATCTCGACCTGTATGCATTCCCGCCGTTCAAGATTGTCAACAGGGTACTTCAGAAGTTCTCCTCTCACAAAGGGACACGGCTGACGTTGGTTGGCTCCGCTCTGGTCCGCGAGAGAATGGTTCTTAGAGGTACTGTAATGGCTGGTCGACATTCCCAGGACTCTTCCTCTAGGAGTGAACCTTCTAAGTCTACCTCACGTAAAGAAGGTACACCCAATCCTCCACGCTCTTCGTCTGACTGCCTTCAGACTTTCGAAAGACTCTCAAGAGCTAGGGGCTTTTCGAAGGAGGCAGCCAGAACGATTGCCAAAGCAAGGAGTACATCCACTCTCAGAATCTATCAGTCTCAAGGGGAAGTCTTCCGTAGCTGGTACAAGACCAATGCAGTTTCCTCAACCAGTACCACTGTAACCCAGATTGCTGACTTCCTGTTATATCTAAGGAAAGTAAGATCCCTTTCAGCTCCTACGATCAAGGGTTACAGAAGTATGTTGGCAGCGGTTTTCCGCCACAGAGGCTTGGATCTTTCCACCAACAAAGATCTACAGGACCTCCCTAGGTCTTTTGAGACCTCAAAGGAACGTCGGTTGTCCACTCCAGGCTGGAATCTAGACGTGGTCCTAAGGTTCCTTATGTCATCAAGATTTGAACCTCTCCAATCAGCCTCTTTTTAGGACCTCACATTAAAAACTCTTTTCCTCGTGTGCTTGACAACAGCTAAAAGAGTAAGTGAGATCCACGCCTTCAGCAGGATCATTGTTTTCACATCTGAAACGGCTACATGTTCCTTGCAGCTCGGTTTTTGCTAAACGAGCTTCCTTCACGTCCTTGGCCTAAGTCGTTCGAGATCCCAAGCCTGTCCAACTTGGTGGGGAATGATCTGAAGAGAGTACTTTGCCCAGTTAGAGCTCTTAGGTACTATCTAAAAAGGTCTTAACCTTTACAAGGACAATCAGAAGCCTTATAGTGTGCTATCAAGAAACCTTCTTTTCCAAGTTCTAAGAACTCAGTTTCTTACTATTCAGGCTTCTGATTAGAGAAACACATTCTCATCTGAAGGAAGAAGACCTTGCTTTGCTGAAGGTAAGGACACATGAAGTGGGAGCTGTGGCTACTTCAGTGGCCTTCAAACAGAACCATTCTCTGCAGAGTGTTATGGATGCAACCTATTGGAGAAGCAAGTCAGTGTTCGCATCATTCTATCTCAAAGATGTCCAGTCTCTTTACGAGTACTGCTACACCCTGGGACCATTCGTGGCAACGAATGCAGTAGTAGGCGAGGGCTCAGCCACTACATTCCCATAATCCCATAACCTTTTAACCTTTCTCTTGAATACTTTTTATGGGTTGTACGTTCGGCTAAGAAGCCTTCCACATCCTTGTTGATTTGGCGGGTGGTCAATTCTTTCTTGAGAAGCGCCGAGGTTAAAGGTTGTGATGAGGTCCTTTAGTATGGGTTGCAGCCCTGTATACTTTAGCACCTTTGAGTTGATTCAGCCTCCCAAGAGGAACGCTGCGCTCAGTAAGGAAGACGATCTTATTAAAGGCAGAGTAACGGTTCAAGTCGACTTCCTTACCAGGTACTTATTATTTCATTGTTATTGTGGATAACTGATTATATGAAATACGGGATACTTAGCTATCCTTTAGTCTTGTACACTGGTTTTTCACCCACCCCCCTGGGTGTGAATCAGCTACATGATTATCGGGTAAGTTTAATATTGAAAAATGTTATTTTTATTAGTAAAATAAATTTTTGAATATACTTACCCGATAATCATGATTTAATCGACCCTCCCTTCCTCCCCATAGAGAACCAGTGGACCGAGGAATAATTGAGGAGGTGTCAACAAGAAGTACTTGAGTACCTGGCCACAGGTGGCGCTGGTTAGTACACCCCCTTCTAGTATTGTGATAGCTGGCGTATCCCTCCATAGAATTCTGTCGGGCAACGGAGTTGACAGCTACATGATTATCGGGTAAGTATATCCAAAAATTTATTTTACTAATAAAAATAACATATTTTCTTACTAAAGTGTATCTATTATAGATTTTAAAAACTGATTTCCTTGCCTCATTAAATTTACTTTAGAATCAAAACTTTGAATGTTAATTTTCAGGCTCAAGGTATTTGTCCAGAAGTTCAACAGAGAGGTAGCTGTCGAGAAGGAGCATCAAGTTTGCCATTACCTACTGTACCACTACTGTTTTCAGCTGGAAATTTGGCTCCTTGGGAAGGTACCTGATAATATTTTGTAAAATAGTAAGTTTTAAGAGAAAAGGAGAGATGTATAGCTCTGCTGTATATGTATATATATGCAAGAAACAATATTGATTTATCTTTGTTGTATCCTTAAGGATATATTCCATATAATTTAGAATGTGTAGAGTGTATGCTGTTAGTATTTCTAAACAAATATTCATTTATTTAAGAGTTACAAAAATATCCAGAGAGATATTTGGTTTATTTCATTTACATTCCTTAGTGAAAAGGTCCAGGAACTGGCATTTATGTCTAATCTTTTTCAGGAGTGTTGAAGCTAGTTCCAATTCTAATTTAATCAGTGCTAATAGATTTAAAAAATACTTTTGTTACTAATAATTATACCACATTCATATCTTCAGGACTACTGGATGCTAAAATCCTCTAAATTAATACAAAAAGATGGCAGCCAATAATGTGCATGCACAGTTGGATTCTCTGGTTCCACCAGTAGCCACTATCAGTCAATGTGTCTATGGTAAAGAGCCCTTCATTCATCCTTAGGTCAGTGCTACTGTAAATTTATTTGACTTCTATCCTCTACTTGTCCATCAAGCTATTTTTTGTGACACTGACCCTCCAAAGATGCTGCTCTTAATTGATAATTGTTCCCTTCTACATTGGCGATCCTGAATGTAACGTATGGCAGTATAAGATCCTACGAGCTGCATTTCCCATCAGGTCTGAACCAGAATGTGATCTTTGTAACACAGATTATTCAAATTATTAATCATTTGGAGTTACTCTCATATTTCAAGGTTTTGATTTAAAACTCAATTTTTTTCATGTATTAAAAAAAGAGTATTCAGATGTGGATTATACAATTCTGATTTTGCCAGTTAGGGTTTTCTTTTTGTAGCTCTATCTTTCCCACATAAATTGAAATTCAGGCTAATATCCATTTGTAATCTTTTTTTATGAAATATATTTTTAATACCCCCAAAAATTGGTTATTTCTTACAGACCCATTACTTTATTCATAATTCAAATTTCTTATTCCCAACCTCAATCTGCATGCAGCTTATTAATCAGATAGTACAGTCACAGATTTTGGTTACTGTCACAAACCTAGGAATCCACCTGAGCATGTTCAGTGATGCTCTTGGTTTACTATTACAAGGATTGTAGCATTTCAAAAATTTGAAGGCCACAAATGTTG
This sequence comes from Palaemon carinicauda, assembly GCF_036898095.1. NCBI lineage: Eukaryota > Metazoa > Arthropoda > Malacostraca > Decapoda > Palaemonidae > Palaemon > Palaemon carinicauda. The sequence continues at coordinate 158,511,180 of NC_090732.1, forward strand.
GCTAACTAAAAGTAATAGCTTTTATGAAAATAGGTTTTCAAAAGTTAAATGTTTGTTTACTTGAAAATATTTTTGTTTGATGAGAATAAGGATGTGTGGTTTATGGCTCAGTCAGTACTGCGCATATCAATATTTTCTTGAAAACTGTGTAGCCAATTGTCCTGATGTTAATAAATCTATATTTTTAAATTTTAGATACAGTACAATATAAGAATATTTACCCATTGTAAATTGTGAAAAATTTGCTGTTGAAGTTGTGGTAACTAAATACAGCTTTGCTTACAAAAAAAAAAAAAATGAATTGTAAATAATTCTGCTGAGTTCTTGGTTGGTGTGAATTTGTTTCTTTTTTTCTTCTTTTAATCAGTCAACTAGGGATTTTTTTTTGTTTAAGGTATACCATGTGCTGCTTAGTTAAAATACAAAAATTTTGGATTCATTAAGAGTATCTCAAATTACTGTGTATCATGGCCTTATATTGACTGTAAAAATAAGATCTTTATATAGATTAAACCCTCACATTTATAAGTAAATAAATTAAGTATACACTATCATCATTAATTAGTTAAATAGTGAGGTGCTATTTTATACATATTAATTATAACTTAAACTAGTGAGTTATTACATGGAAATTATTTACTTTAATTTTATGGTCATTGTAGATGACCAAACATATATTTTGTATTATTAACACATCAAAAAGAATTATGATCATGAGTTTTTGTAGAGATTGATTTTTGCAAAGTACTATTTTTAATATAGTTGTGTTGGAAAGAAGATGGGTGCTGAAATTGAAGATTGTATCATTCCAGTAGATGGGGATTAATTGCAGCCAAGAATCTTAAGGAAAATTGTACTCTTGTGTTACCGAAGGTATTAAAAGAAACTCATAATCAAATGTATATTGTAGAATACTGTGGTCACTGATTAGTTTGAACACCCAGTTTTGTCCTTAAGCAGAAAATCTACTTTAAACATATCTTTGTGTCTCTTGAGAATTTGTCACGTTGAATTGAAAATTACAGCAAATTAATAATGTAAAAAATCATCTCCAGCTGTATCATGATCTGGTAAATTGCTGTTGTTGCAGGTAATGTATGTAGATCTTTTTAGGAATATTTTTAATCTTCATAGGTAATTTCTTTTAAGCAATGGCTGCAAGTTCTGAGTTCCTTTTTAAACATAGATCATAAAAAATCCAAATTTTTTTATAAGTGTATTTTGACCTTAAACAGTTTTATTGAGGTTAAAATTAGCTATTTCATATATTCTAATAATTAGTTCCATAACCAATTGTTAAATGCCAAGGTACAATCGTCCCTCAACATTCATGAATTTAATTATTCTCGGTCAGTATTCACAATATTGTAACAGTAAATATAGGGTAGTAAAAGCACAGCCATAACTTCAAACACAATACCTTTCGTATCTTTTAAAGTTGAGGCTTTTTTTCACAAGGGCTTAAAATATCACTTTTGTAAAACTGTCTTCCCAACTCAGTTTTCCCTGGGGGAAAGAGCTCTTACAGCCATCATCATTACATAGCTATATAGCAGCAATAAAGGATAGAGCATTGCCAGAAAAAAAGTATAAAAGCAATAGTACTTATATATAAAAAAATTGAAGTTACTGTAAAACAAATATAGAAAGGACCTTGAAAGGAAGGGCAAAAAGACATTATTACACAAGTGCTCAAAAATTCACTAACATAACAGAAAAACTCTCCTCAAAATAGAGCATCTCATAAGCTCTCAGGGTGTTTCTTCTAAGGCAAGTAGGTCGAGAAGACTAATGATGTTATATAAGTGAATTTTCAAGCCCATGTGTGGGCCTATTTGTCTTTACTCATAAGATACTGTCCTGTATTTCCTGTTCTATAATTGAATTCAGTCCAGTACAGTATTTGCTATTACAGGTAAATTACTGTTAATACTATTTCTTTAGTCTTTTCCTGTTAAGGTCAAAATTCACAATTTATTTTTGTTATATATGGAAAGAGTGTTATTAAAAGGTATGGCATATATTGGCCGATTTTCAACATTCGTTGGTAACTGTCACCTTAACACTGTAGTGTCATATATTCTTTTATGTTAAAGACTTTAACTGTAAAAGTGTTTCTTTCATGTATTGCATGTCACTGGTAATTGTTATACCTTCCTAACCAGATAAATATAAACATGAAGGGTAGACTCCTACAGAAAATTAAATTAATGAGTTAAGGTTATTTGTTAATGAACTAAAGTTGTTCTCATACAAACGTTCCAAAGTTGCTCGTTATTCAAGAAAAATACAAGTGGGACATTTTACAGATTCAGCACTTGATTTATGTTGAGGTATGGGTTAGGGAATACTATTATATGAATTGAAAGTGTAGATTCAGGGAAGTACTTATGAGTCATTTGTTTTGTATCACTCCCTTATAGCATGTTTTTATATTTCTGAACCAAACAAGTTTTAAGGAAATGAACTGTAGTGTGGGGTTCATACTTTCCATTTTCCCTCAATCGTGTACTTTGCATTAGTCATGAAAGCATCTCGTTTAAAGGCAAGATTATTCCAGTGCTTGCCTATTATTATACTTGATACGTACAGTCCTGACATACTGTATATGTGCTGTTCCTTCATAATCCTTAATTGGTGGAAATCACACATACATATATCATTTTAAACTTTCTACCATGATCCTTGTGAAAAAGCCTATCACCTGACCAGCTAAATCATAGTTAGTTCATGGCAAACCTATCAGTCATTAGAATAGAGCCACTAGTGCTAGTCTGGGGAGGCGAAAGTAAGGGAGCAGAGAGCTCATTGGGCAACATTGAAGAAGAAAACTCAACTTAGCAAGACAGAGGTCTGGTTTCCTTTCTTATACTGTACTTCCCAAACTTGTACCTCTGGGAAGGAAACAAAACCAAGTACATGACGGGTATTATTACCGTCCTGTTGTACTTGGTTTTGTATTCCTGCGAATACAAATTGTCCCTGCACACAGCACAAGAGTGTGTGGATCTATGGCAGTCCAAGATGTGAAACAGCCACATGGATGTTTCTTGCCATGGTACTTCCACTTGTTTTTAATTTCATGAAACACAACGCAGCATTTCAATACACTTTATTCTTGCACAAGGTTAAGCAATGAAAATTTATCATATCAACACAGGCAGAGGACTGTTGCAACGATCTGTTAAATGCAATGACCATGATGAAAGTAGTGAGGCCTCTGCCGGTGAGATTGTCTGGCAACTCCTCCTCAGTCTGTCATCTTGAAACTTTGATTCTAAATACAGTCTCTTAGATCTCAATTATGTCTTCAGGACTTCTGCATTAGCTTGTCTGGTGACATTCATTGATAGTGATTTGTGCTCTTATAAGATTGCTGAATTTGTATGAAATGCACATGGTGTGTTAGAGTTAAATATTTCTAAACACTACTATTCTACAAGTTTTGTGCTAAACAAACACTGCCTCTAGATCAGTAGAACATTCCATGAAATGTAGTAATTTATTCAGAAGGTTGAATTAATTGTGAAGATAGTGATTTTCTGGTGTGTAAATACATGCAAATTATTAAACAGCTAATTAGTTTGGTCACATTCTTTTTCTCGTTTTGTCATAGGATGCATTTAGTACAATTATAGGTAGGGAAATAACTTCCAGAAACGTTATAGTTTAAACAGTAAGTGGCAATAAACATTAAATGTCTCCAACTACATAAGCTTTGCACCCTCCTTAACACAAAGCAGTAATTATTTACATCTTATTATCTTACTATGGTTAACATTATGCAGCCATTTGTCTTACATGTAGTCCTTTTGGATAGGGAACATGCATGCCTCTAGCAGATACTAGAGTTAATTTTCCACTGTCAGATGTTTTGTGTAAAATATTTAGTGATTTTTTTTATGCCAAGGAAACCAATTATCTAGAACATTTTGGTTTGCTGAAGTTTCTATCACAGTTTGCTTGCTAGTCATTTTAGAAAATTTGTTTCACTGCTTCAAACCTGCAACAGTCCATTGTTCTTCTCCCACAGTGAAAATAGATACCTAGACCTTAGATTACGTTTATAATTCTCCACCAAAAAATAATTAGAGTTTGATATTGAACTGTAAATAAAACAATCTGAAGCTCATTAACCAAACTGAATTTGTTTGGCTTAATATTTGAATTGTTAAGCACATCTTTTAATACAAACAAACAAAATGTAAAAAAAGTGTTGAACTTGAAAATAAAGCAGTCATAAAACTTTGGGAGCTGACACATTAATTTTGATATATTGCGTAAAGCTGTACAAATTATGGTTCAGTAATCTAATGTTAAAAATTCATGAAGCAGTACATAATGAAGAACTCAAAATCTGCTGGTGGTCTCAGGTTACCCCCAAATAAGAACACGCTTCCAACATGACACGGTAACCATCCAAAAAGATGCTGGCAGATGAATTGCCAACTAAAAAACGGTTTGATAAGATATAGCATATTTGTATATAATCAACAATAACACAATTAGAAACTAATAGACTTTTCCCTGGATTATTCATAAGAGTTAGGATCCATTGAGACATCCACTGCTATTTTTCTTGCCGTATCATTAATATCAGTTGAACATAGCATGTAGGCTCTGACATGAAGCATTTTTATATATACAGTAATGATAGGCTACATAATATTTGTTTCTATTCTTTTAGGTTATATTCCACTGCAGATTTTAAATTCAATATACATTACAGTGCATAATAGGAATTTAACAGTGTTAGCAAGCCTGCAGACTATTTCACTGAAATATGAACACCAAATATAAAGGAGCTGAGCTGGGATGATATTTGATATTCCAATGGTGTAATGAATTTAGGATGGATGATTATGAGTAACTAAACAGTAAATTCTTATTGACCATGAGTGTTCAGGTACAACGTATGCAAAGTAACTAGAAATTATTAGTTTAAAAAATAAGTTTGAGATTTCTTAAGAAATGTCATTAAAAATTTTACCTCCCCCTTCTGCTCTACACCTATATTTTTTCTGCCTTCTAGCTTTTTATCAATTCCCTTTGTTCCTCTCACTTAGCTGTCCAACTTCTTTAGCTCACCTTTTACTCCCACTAACCTCTCATTCAAGAAAAAATTGTGTAACTGTTTTGAATACGATAATAGTACTGTAATACTGGTGATAATGATTTTATTTTATCTTGGTTTTTACATATTTATAGATTTTATTTCTACTATTTTCTGGCCCTTTGGTTGCAAATTTGTGTAAGTTAAACGTCAACTGTACTTGATTACTTGGAATTCAAAAGGCAAATTAGACTAACTGGTATGGTTTTTAACTATTTAGCATATGATGAATGCTTAATTTAGATGCCTGTATCATGTTCTTGCAGTATTGCACTCATATTCAATAATAATGCCTCTAAATGAATAATCCTTAGTACATGGAAAATGTACAGAATGGTGCTTTCAAGAAAATCACACCTTGGAATAATGCAATCATTGTGAAAGTAAAGGTTTCCTTGTTTTGATTTTTAACGATTATTTGTTCAAATGAATTAAAAATTTTTAAATATGTATAACATTCAATTTTGGATGTAAAATGAAAAGCTAATGTTATTAAAACTATTAAATTGGTGGTAGTATAGTAATAGGCAAGACATCTGCCTATTAACAAGATGCCCTGTCATGCATAGATTTTCAGCTGTATTAGAATTATTTAATTTGTCAACTACTTCACCTCTAGTTAGCAATGAACAAGCTTTGCATTTTTGCCTAGGTTTGTTTAATACAGGCATCTATTTTATTTTGTATACACATTTGCTTTTATTATAAGCTGTGCAGTGCCACTACAGCATTAACTTTTCTCCTATTTAATTGGCATTATTGTTATACTAAAACTGAATGGCAATATAACAATTAAATTTAGGTATGTACTAATTTTTAGGGCTCCCAAATTTCTAGGATTCACAAGTCAGCCTAGAACAGGACTAAACTAAACAAAGATAAAATTACCATTTACAAAACTTCATTTGAATCTGTATTTTCAAAAGCAGCATGTCAGTTGTCAAAGGTTTCTGGAGGTTCTAGTCTTAATTTTGTGTTTATTTGAAAAGGAAGGCTTCATTGTTAATTTAGCATATTGCTGATCATTGAATATATTAAATAACTTATTTTACATCTCCATAACCTTTAGCACATTTACACTGACCCAGGTCCACAAGAAATCCTGGCATCAGTCTCACTGTAAGTTTGGAATTTGGTACTTAGTTTCTGGCACTTAAAACTAATTAAAGATGTAGGGGTTATTTATACTACTGTAGTGTATTTTATTCTAATTACAATTAGAGTAATAATTGAAGATATACTTTTATTTTTGGCCAGATTAGTATTTAGTAAACAAAATAGGATGAGTTCCAGACTAAATTCATATTAACTTCAGCTTCCTGTAGATAGCTTCAAAGCTAGACTGATGTAGGGCTGGCATTATTGTACAGGTTAGGATTAACAAACAGCCCTAACACTTCTCTTTGAATTGTTACCGATTAATTTTCAGTATGTGCTGAGAAATCCAATCACTAAACAGTGTTAGTAATAATTGATTTTTGATTTTGTCATATTTTCCTCTATAAGCCTTTTTAGTATACTATATATAAATTACTGTAATCTTATCTACCTGTCTCTGAACATTCATTTTTATTTATGTCATATTCTATTCAACAACAATTTTAATCATATGTTTTGTCCAGTTCTTCCTTAACATTAATATCGATGTAAGGTAATTATATTTATAGAGGCAATTTCATAGTGATATTCTTACAGTTCTTACATAAGGATAACCATACTTTATTTACTAAAGTAAAATATATGAAGATCTTACTTGCAATTCAGTTGGACCAAATGGCTAATAATGATTTGGAATTAATATATGATCATTAAAGTACTGTCCATTTTATAAGGGTTCACTAACTTGGAGTTTGATGAGACTGAAGTGTATTTCAGATAATTAATGGATGATTTGCTTACTCATAACAATGTCAGCACAAGTCCTTCCATAGTTGAAGTTTGAATTTGCTCCAAACTTGCTTGTTCCATGGTAATCTTACAGAACTTCCAATTTTCTACCTGTATTTTACTGTATAATAAAATTCTAACTATGCCCAGAGAGAGAGATTGTCACTACAGTAGTGGCTAATGAATTTGATGGGAGTATGAATAGTACAGTTTAGCTTTACATCTATGAACAATTCAGAAATGACTGTGATATGTTATATATCTGAAGTATCAGTGCTAAGTTTTTGGGAGATATATTATTCTTTGTTATATTTAATTTTCTTAATAATATTGTTTGCTCATTATGGATTTATGATGATTTTTATTAGGGCTTTTCTTATAATTCCTTGTACTATAAAACTTGTGGAAATTATTTGTAGTGAATTTCTGGTGATTAAATATTTAATTTATCTAAATCGTTTTAATAAGTCTATTGTTAATTTTGACTCTCAAGTAGTACATCATTTATGAACTGGATCTTACAACTGAAACAAATCCTTCAAGCCAGGCCTTAAAAAAAATTAGAATACTGACCCAGCTTTTGTGTCCCATAGTTATCGTGATATTAAGAAATTTTGTAATTGATCAATGATATATGCATTTTTTTTTTCAGATCACAAAGCCATTTAATTCTTAATTCCACAGGGCAGATGAACTTCAACAACATGATTTCAGGTTTCATTGCTGAAGATTACAAAGGAATTATAAGTTCAAGATGTCACATGCAGTCCCTCTCATAAAGGGATTTTGACGAAAGAAAAATCTATTTCTGGGGAGAGACCTGTGACGCCCGGTGAAAAAGTCCTTTTTTGTACTTTTTCTGATATAAATCTTCCAAATATACCATAGAAAATTAAAAGCATGGAATGCAGAGGTTACAACCCTCGCGCGAGCACCTTGTTGGTGTCGTATATCTAACAAGGGCGTTTGTAAAGCACTATTCACAGGCTGTCTTCCATTTAGATAATCCCTTCATCAAAGGGGGAGGGCCGTGACAAGCCCTAGAGAGTACAGTTGGGTTACCCTACCGACACCTACCACTCGCGCTCACCAGGTCATCCTTCTGATTTGGAACTTGCAAACAAGTTGAATTTTTTGGGCACAGTGTTTTTTCGAAGTTTCTCGTTATTTCAACATGACTGACGTTGCTACTTCACCCTTACCAATGTTAAGTACCATAGTTTGTTTTGGCAGCTTTTGACAGTACCGGGCATTTGTTCTGTTTCCAATATGGTGGTTTTTAGTTTTGGAAGCGATTGTCCTGCCGAGGTATCGGCAGCCATTTTGGGTTATGTTCGCTTCGGTAAATATTCTAGTTATTTTTGCCCATCTGGTACTCTGTCATCTAGGTTATATCACTTACGTTTTATGGCCTTTTTGTGTTATCATTAATTTTTATTAGTTTTTACTATGGTATTTATTTGCTTGCAAGTCCAATTTGGACCTACGAAGAATAGCGATTTAAAGAATAGCGAATTAAAGTTTAGCGATTTAGTCTGTTAGTTTGTACTCGCCTCAGAGGCTTCGATTTAGACTATATCCTTGTTTATTTGTTACGTTGTCGTTATTCTTCGTTCTTCGTTATTACAATTACTAAGAAAAGCAATCAATTTTAATAATTTTCTTGTTTTATTGTGTGATGTTAGTTTTGTTCCCTGTTCTACAGATATGAGTTATCCATTCTCTCGTTTTCTTTGTTAGCTCGTGTAAGAGAGGTGAATTTCCCGTTCTCCGTTTTTATACGATCACGTGTTATTCAGGCCTCCTCTTAGTATCAGAGTTGATGATAGTACGTTTAATATTATAAACGTTTTTATTGATGTGGTTACTGTTAATATAGCTAACACTATTAATAGGTACGTTAGTGTATGAGTCATTAATTGGGGTCGTTTTATACCGACACCCTTAGCTCCGCCTTGAGTTGTGCTCCGCTATAATGGATACTCATTGGGTGAGAACTAGTTATCGTACAGGAGCAGATTTTTGGAGTGCAACGGTGAAATCCGGCACTCGGACTCCGGCTGAAGCCTTTTACACACGAACCTTTGTCATATTTGATCATAATTACACCGTTACGGCCCCCTTTTTCATCGTATCTCCGGCTTCACTGGAGATAACACAAACATTCATTGAGGTTAATGTTATCGTACCGGAGACGGTCACGATATTACGATGACGGGCCTTTGCTACCGGATCTCCGGTACAAACAGAGATCAAGCAGACGTCCAGAACTTTTTTCATCGAATCTCCGGCTTCGCTGGAGATAACACAAACATTCATTGAGGTTAATGTTATCGTACCGGGGACGGTCACGATATCACGGTGACGGGCCTTTGCTACCGGATCTCCGGTACAAACAGAGATCAAGCAGACGTCCAGAACTGGGGTTAACAATGTGATACCGATGAAGATTTCACAGTTTCATTATTACGGTCCCTTTTTCATCGAATCTCCGGCTTCACTGGAGATAACACAGACATTCAGTATTAGAGAATGTTATCGTACCGCTGAGGATCACGTTTTCACGATGACGGACCTTTGTCACTGGTTCTCCGGTACAAACAGAGATCAATCAGACGATCAGAATCAGGGTATGAACCCTTTTTCATGAATAATCACAATATCGTTATTACGATCCTTTTCATCGAATCTCCGGCTTAACCGGATGTCGTACAGGCGATCAGCAATGAGGTTAATATTAGTTTTCCTCTGGTGTTCACGTTGTCACTATGACGGACCTTTGTACCGGAGATTGTTACCGGAGCTCCGGTACAGACAGAGATCACTCAGACCACGGGTGGCCAATCTTTTGTTTTGCTGTAAAGGAAAGGATTTAACATGAATACAAAGTAAACTGTACTTACTTTAATGACACTTTGAATTTGCGTTGGTAATATTCATTAGCTATTCTTGAAAGTCCTAATAAAAATATATGAACATAACTATGCCTATATTTATGCATATATTTAATTCTAACTATGTATAAATATGGATAAATATCCATACAACATCGTGTCCAAATAGAAATAAATTGATTATGCCTATATTTATGCATATTCAATTCTAACTATGCCTAAATATGAATAAATATCCATACAACATAGTGTTCAAATAGAAATAAATTGATTGTGCCTATATTTATGCATATTCAATTCTAACTATGCCTAAATATGAATAAATATCCATACAACATCGTGTTCAAATAGAAATAAATTGATTATGCCTATATTTATGCATATTCAATTCTAACTATGCCTAAATATGAATAAATATCCATACAACATAGTGTTCAAATAGAAATAAGTTTCCACTCAGTACTGGGAACCGAACGTTGGCCCCTTCTAATGAAGGGCCGGGTCGAGACCAACCATGCCATGAGAGGCTATCTACTGTTCCTTGAAACTCTGGTCAGTGAACAGATGAATCAATAGAATACTAATATCCAGTAAATAATGTTAGACCCGGTTCTGAACGTCTGAGTCAGGGGTGGCCAACCTGTGGCGAATGCGCCAACAGTGTCACATTTCATGAATACAAGTGTCGAACTATACCCCAAAAGATAGTACATTAAGTGACTTTTCTTTAAAATTGATTTTTATGAGTTATACAGCTGATCCCAGCCTGTGAATAGGATCACTAACCAAAGTTCAAGGAACATCCAGACTTATGTCCCCTTTCTGTTACAGAAGGTTCGCCTACATGGTTCCCGTCAGGATGATGATGAATCTCTCTGGCCTGCAAGAGAGGCTCTCCGCCCTTGGGTATCAAGGTTGGGAAGAAATGCTCCATCTAGAGGTCCCTATCTCCTCAGAGTGTCCTCTCTAAGGTTGGACGACGACCCCATGGACGGGCAGGTAGGTGGGGATGAGTTTTGAGCCTTCAGCTTTGCAATTACCTACGTCACCGACCTAGGACCCTTAAACGATCCTGATGTTCATGTTACCCTGCATAAACCGTGACTGCTAAAAGCAACACATTCTAGGGAAAACCAAGGGGCTATGACGGAGCTCAAAAGTATGGTGGTGAGTCGGATCCGTTCAGGAACTCGGAAGTTTCCCCCTACAGCCCCAGGCATATCGAAGTAACCTCCTTCGATAAAAACAACGCATAGAGATTTGCCTTACATGTTCCATATATAGATGGTACCATAAATCTGGATGGCATAGACGTCCTCCCTCTGGGGGACCTAGATTTTACTCCCAGGTACTAGAATTCCCATTCAACGGATTCGTTCGATTGAAAGAGATTGCCTTGGTTAGGTTAGACAAGGTACCGAAGGTAACAGTATTATTTCCTAAAGGGCAGGCCCGATCTGTCTGGACCAGGATGTTGTCAGTCTGGGGGGTACGATAATTCCAAGATCTGCCCTTCCAATTCGACCTACACGTTTGATGGTCTGATCGGGTTAGTTGTGGGAAATACGTTCTGTCTGAGGCCTCTATCAGACAGGAATCGATAGTCGGTTACCCACTCGTCATCATAGCCTTCCTCTGATTCGATGTCTATGCATCCAAATCCCCCTCATCAGGTGGTCTACCTCACTGATTCCCCAGGTACACAGCCCAACCCCGTTGGGATGTTTTACCTGCATACAGCCCTAGATCCGAACCCTCAGGCTCCTTTCGTGGACACCAGAGAGGAAGCTACAGGAGTAGAAGACAGTCTCGCCATCGAGACGGACCTAGGAAAAAGGGGGCTCGGAGAAGGAAAGTACCTAGATTCACTCCCTCACAACGCGGTGGTCCCGGTAGGGGGTAGACTTTACCACTTTCGAGACCATTGGACCTTCGGTCTGTGGGCTCATAGCATAATCTCTGAAGGTTTGAGGTGAAAATGGCCACAAGGTCCTCCTCCTCCACCAGTGACCTTCTCCCAGAAATCCACTCCCATCCTGAAAGAGTACACCACAGGGTTACTCAAGAAGAAGCAATCAAACGGGATCGATCACTGAAGTTCCAAAGCCACCTGTTCACAATTCCGAAGAAAGGCTTGTCGGCATTGAGAGTGGACCTGGACTTGTCAAGCTAAACTCTTACATTCTCTGCGACAAGTTCCGGATATTGACTATCTCTCAGGTACGGACCTTACTTCCCCGTGGGACCGTCACCACCTCTGTCGATCTTACCGACGACTATTATCTTGCGCCTATAGCTCGAAACTTCTCTTCTTATCTGGGTTTTCGCCTAAGCAGGAAAGCCTTTGTGTTCAAGACATGCCCTTTGGCCTCAACATTGATCCCAGGATATTCACGAAACTGGGAGAGAGAGTGTTAGAACAACTCAGGAACCAAGAGATACAGATCATTGCTTATCTGGCCGGTTGGCTCATTTGGGCCCGGCCGGCCATAGAAGGCAACAGAGCTACGAAGGAATTACTTCGATTTCTCGACAACCTGTGATTTCGGGTCAATCTCCAAAAAATCTCGCCTGCAACCATCAGGCCACTTAGAATGGTTAGCCATTCAGTGGGACCTTTCGAAGCACACGTTGTCTCTCCCTTCCAAAAGGTAAGAGGAATAGTTTCCAAGATCAAAAATTTTCTCAAACACAAACAGGTGTCCGAAGAGCCTTAGAAAGTATCCTCGGACATTTCCAATTCACTTCAGTAACAGATCTCCTAATAAAAGCCAAACTCAAAGACATCAATCGAGTTTGGAGAAAGAGAGCTACAGTACCTATAAGAGACAAGGTCTCGAAGATCCCCTCTGTCTGGAAAATGAGACTACGCCCATGGTCCGAACCGAAGGACCTCTCCAAATCGGTTCCTCTACAATTCCCACCTCCACAAGTGATATTCCATACAGCCGCATCTCTAAGTGGATGGGGGGATTACTCCGAACATCAGATGTTTCAGGTTCTTGGTCACTCGCCATGAAACAGTCCCATATCATTGTTCTCAAAGCCATGGCAGTGTTCTTGACCCTAAAGAGAGACTCTCCTCTGAGGTCGACCCACATCAGAGTAGTGTCAGACAGCACAGACGCAGTACACTACGTCAACAGGGGAGAATCCAAGTCACCCAACCTGAATCAGATCCTGGTCACTATCTTCGCCTGGGCAACAGAAAAGAACTGGTTCCTATCAGCACCTCACCTAGCGGGAGGCCAGAATGTGAGAGCGGACTCACTATCCAGGACGGATCCACTGGAGTCAGAATGGTCTCTAGACATAATTTCATTCCGGTGGATACTCAGGCTCGTTCCAGGCCTCCAGATAGATCTATTCGCAACTCAGATGAATCACAAACTTCCTTGTTATGTGACCCCAACCCTGGACCCTCGGGCTTATGCCATGGACGCATTACCCCGGGATTGGAACCATTAGAAGATTTCCCTATCTCCCCCAGGGAATCTTCTAAAAACTTTTACACAAACTACGCTCCTTCCGGGGCGCAGTGGCTTTAGTACCACCTCACTGGCCAAGAACAGTTGATTTCCTCTCCTCCTCGAGTTGAAACTCAGTCCCATCCGGATCCCGTTCCTCAAACTGACCCGAGTATCCAAACTCACTGTGTCAGATTACTCAAGGATAGCCAAAACTCTAACTTTGTGGACTACAGGAAGTTGGCAGCTCGTAGGGACGCGAACATTGAACCGGAAAACGATCTCTTCATCAAATGGGACAAAAGGGACTCGACAATTCGCCAATATGATTCGGCCGTTAACAACTAGCAGGTCCCCTAAGAGTGCAGACCATACTCGTATGTCCCCGCATTTAGCCATCTCTTTCTTGAGGTTCCTATTTGACAAAGGCCTAACAGTTAGCACTTTAACCACCATCAAGTCAGCTTTGAAGAAGATCTTCCTTGTTGGGTTCAACATTAACCTAGCTGATTCCTATTTCTCATCAATCCCAAAAACATGTGCTAGGCTTTGACCTTCGGTTCGGCCACAAAAGGACTCTTGGTCTCTGAACGGTGTTCTCAAACTTGCGATGGACACGGACAATGAATCCTGCTCTTATATCACTCTTCTTAGGAAGACTTTATTTCTAACGGCTATGGCCTCAGGTGATGGAACATCAGAACTAGCAGCTCTCTCACGAAACCCGGAAAACATAGATTTTCTCCCTTCAGCCGAAGTACTCCTTTTCCAGACAAAGCTTTCCTAGCTAAAAAATGAGGATCCGCAAAATAGGTGCTCCCCTCGGAAGATTATTCTTCATCCCCAGGATTTTTCTCCGTGTACAGTCACACTCTCAAGGCCCTTTTTAGCTAGAACTGCCACCCGCTCGTCTGGCCCCTTGGTTATCAGGGAACAAGGAGGTACTATTTCCATTCACGGTATCAGGCAACAAATCCTCTACTTCATTAAACATACTAATCCGGAATCATTTCCCCAGGCTCATGATATACGGACAGTAGATGCCTCCAACAATGACTTCCAGAACAGGGACTTTGATGATTTTAAAAAATATACGGGTTGGAAATCCCCTACGGTTGTCAAACGCCAATATCTAAAGATCTTACAGGCCCTTGAATACCCGACGATGGCAGAGGGGAGCCTTATCCCTCCCCATTAATCTCCTCCTCTTCCTTTCTTCCATCTCTTCTCTTCTCCCTCCTACCCGCCACTCACACCACGTCGCCGCTCTCCTTGGTAGTTCGTTAGCCCTATGATATTTGCCATGTTTAATTCCTATGGTTTAACTGTTATTGTAGTTACCGTTCCTTTAATGTTTAGATATACTTAAACATGTAAGGTTTGATGCCTTTTGCGATTCGACACTCAGTTGGTTCCTTGTCGTCATTATTATTTAACCTTACGTTCCCTATGTCATTTGGCTGGTTGGTAATTGGACGATTACTTTATTATATCATAGTATTGTCGTACATGGTGATTGTATTCTCCTCATTATGTTATTAATTTATTGGGCTTGGAAGGCATTCTCTGGTACATTTTCACCGGCCGTCACAGGTCGACCCAGAAAAGGGATTTTGACGAAGGAAAAATCTATTTCTGGGGAGAGACCTGTGACGCCCGGTGAAACCCTTCCCGGTTATTTTTGTACGGACCCACCCTTTCCTTGCCAAGCCATATGTTCCTCATTGTAGCTATACTCATATTTCATTTCCTTTCCTCACTGGGCTAGTTTTCTGTGTTGGAGCCCATGAGCTAATAGCATCCAGCTTTTCTAACTAGGGTTGGAGCTTGGCTTGTAATACATAAATATACCAAGGCACCTCCCCCAATTTTGGGGGTAGCCGACATCAAACAAAAAAGGGGACGTCTCCTCTCTATGTTCCTCCCAGCCTGACAAGGGACTCAACCGAGTTCAGCTAGTACTGCTAGGGTGGCACAGCCCACCCTACCACATTATTCACCACAGATGAAGCTTCATAATGCTGAATCTTAGGCTACTGCTGCTACCTCCGTGGTCATCCAAGGCACCGGAGGAACCAGCAGGGCCTACCGGAACTGCGTCACAATCGCTCACCATTCATTCCTATTTCTAGCACGCTCTTTTGCCTCTCTCACATCTATCCTCCTATCACCCAGAGCTTCCTTCACTCCATCCATCCACCCAAACCTTGGCCTTCCTTTTGTACTTCTCCCATCAACTCTTCCATTCATCACCTTCTTTAGCAGACAGCCATTTTCCATTCTCTCAACATGGCCAAACCACCTCAACACATTCAAATCCACTCTAGCTGCTAACTCATTTCTTACACCCGTTCTCACCCTCACTACTTCGTTCCTAACCCCATCTACTCGAGATACACCAGCCTGAGCATTAGCTTGTAATAATAATAATAAAATATCTCCACTTCATTTCTTCACATTACAAGTTGATGAATCAACAGATATAGGTAAAATTCCCATTATAAGCTTATGTGCAATATATAAATAATGCTGATTTTAATGATGAATTTCTTTTTTGCAGACTGTTACATTCGACAACTAAAGCAATGGTATATTTGAAAAAAAATAGGATAATTTCTTATAGACCAAGGACTTGAGTGGGAAAATGTTGGTGGTAAACATACTGATGGTGCATCTTCTATGCTAAGCTGTAGATCTGGGTTTCAACAAATGGTAAAGAATGTTTCATCACAAGCTGTTATTACTATTTTTGGGCTCAGGCCATGTCATCCTGATGGAAGTTCCTTTAAAGTAGCTCCCTAGGGTATATTTGACTACAGTGATATTCCCATGACTACAGTGATATTCCCAGAGAATTTAACCTTAAGGTATCCAGAATTCTAACTCCTGGCGTGAATATCCCTAACTGTTACCTTTAGGGATATCGCATAATATCAGAGGACGTATTCTTGACACGCCACATAGCTATCTTCACCCCGAATAGCGTTTACGCTTCAAGAGGGAAAGTGGCAAGAATAAAAGGAGAGCCGTTATTAAGGCATTACTCCTTACTGTTTTGAGTACCTATATGACGTCATATCCGACTGCCATCTTATTCCTTCTCTCTTATCGTCATAACTCGGTGATTTTCCTATGTTCTCTCGCTATCCTAGAAGTTTTTTGGATTTATCATGCTTTCTCCAGCGTCTTCTGCCTCTGGAAAGTTGAGTATTGATTTTAACATTGTATAAATGTAGGCTCTTGCCCCTTTTATTTACGAATTAAAGCTAAATTATCGTCGCAAGAGCTGTTGCCTAGCCGGAAGCGTCATGGACGCTGTCGTTCGTAATGCATGAGCCATTTAGTTAGCCAGAACGACCTTCCCGGCCTTTATAGCTTAAATATCTTTAGCAATTTAGTCTTCATTGCTAGGAATGCTTTATATTATGCCGATAGTATTAATTTTAGCTTTGGCGATTTAGGTAACCGAACCTAGGGATGCTAGGGTTACTAGCCTAGGCGTTCAGTTTTAGTACTTCATGCATGATATAATAGACTTACCTAGTGTTATAATTTTAATGAAGCTTTACGCGAAATTTATATATGTAAGATATCTATATAAAAGCATAATTTCCTCTTCCAAGATAGTATACGAGTGTGTTTCGGTGATTTAGGTAATCGATTCTCACTGCCTCTAGGCTATTAGCCTAGTGGCTTTAGTATATTTTCATACATGTCCCCGGTTGCTCTTTGTATCGTGTTATTTAAGTGGGGATAGATATCTCCTAAGCTTTTATAGGACAATACTAATCTCCTCTGGAGATTTTAGAGCAATCTCTTTCCCTCTGAGTTAGCCTAGGCTTCACCCTAGTCTGTGATACCTTGAATTGCATTCAGGTAGAACTAGGCTAGGGTTTTTCTGTCCTCCCCTATAGCCGCAGATGCAAGTTTTAGGATTGGTCCAAAACTTAAAAGTATTAGTCTGTGGTCGATAGCCGCCTGACAGGGTGAATGTCATTCCCCCGTTAGGTTAGGCTACCGACATAGGAGGCTACACCTCCCTAGGCCACACCTGAGGTTTTGTATGACATACCTTCTCCCTGTGGTCTAGGAGACTAATCCTGTGCCGGCAGACCGTAGGATGAAGAATTCTTCACCTGCCTAGGAGACATTGGCACTAGATCTCTGTTCCCTCTAGTTAGGGGTGGCGGCGAGGGTGCTGCCTACCCCTTTACTGTATTAAGCTTACCCTAGGCTTTAGAATAGAATTCTCTAGCCACATGGGATAGCTCTAATACTGGAACAGAGTTTCGTTAGGTGAGGTAGGACAGGCAGTACTGCTGGCTCCTTCCACACCTTATAGGACCCTCACCCCTCCCCCTTCTGTCCTTTAGTGAAGGCCTAGCCTTCACAAACTCTTGGCCATCATCCAACAATCGACCCGGTTGCCGGCAGATTGTGGGACTGGCTCGGGTTTTCTGTCTGTGGCTTGGCTGTGCCGGCTGCTGGCAGAAGTCCCTATTCTGTTGAGTTCTTCAGCCCTCTCTTGGACTGCTATCCATAAACCTTGCCGGCAGGGACCGGCAAAGTTATGGATGGGTGGAAGCTTGAATGTTACATTTTCCCCTTCCATTTGAACCCTCATTCTGGATCGAAGGCAGTAAGGCAGAGTTCCTTCACTATCCTTCGATCCATACTTTCTCTCTACCTCTACTGGCTAGTACCGATGGGTCCTAACATTCCAGCAGATATGCCTAGCTGCCGGCAGCCAGATAGGCCGCCAACCGCCGAGAATAATACTTAATCGCCAGCCGACGGCCTGCCATCAGCCGGCGGAGTGCCGCCCATTATACCAGAAGACAAAACATCTTCTGAACTGTACCTATTGTTGAGACCATATTATAAAGAAAGTAAGTTCTTTCTTTAACCTAAATAGTGATCACTGATAACAATCCCAAATATTAAAACGTCGAGAATATGGTGTTATGTTACACCTTACTATCCTCATAGGATAGAAATCTTGCAATGGTTCTCTTCATAGATTACCAATAGTTTTAAATTTAGGGAGGTCACAACAATTGGCTGGACGGGAAGCACATGTATGTGTCTTTCCTCTTTCCTTTCTAGCTTATCTATCCTAAGCTATATATAATAAAATATAATATAATGTATACTTAATCTCATGAGATTATTCACCATATACACTTAACTCTTTTTACAGGAGGACCATCCCAAGTATGACAGCTTGTTCTGCAATGTCCGCAGTAAGAACTTCAGCGGACATAGGTTGTGCAAGACTCACGCCGGCTGCGCAACCACTCAGGGAACTCTGAAGTATTGGGACCCCCAGGTATGTGATGTTTGTTCAAACTTGGTTACTGAGGCCTTTGCCGACCAGAAGTCAACGGAGTCAAGGGATGCAGCAAGGAAAAAGCTGAGAAGATGGGTCAGGGGTTTTCAGAAAAACACCACGGGGCCTTACTTTCCTAATGAGAAGATGCGGGCCTGTCTTTTCCCAAGTGCATCGTCAGATGCAGCGATTCCTCAGCCTCGTCCAGATCCCAGTAGAGTCTGAGGTCTCAGACGCAATAAAGGACATCCAGCTGGATGACCCGATGTTGGAAGTGTCCGAAGGCACTGAACAGGACCTTCTTGCGGAAGGTCAGGAGGAGGAGTCAACAGTGGCTCCTGAGACCGTCAAGGAAGAGCCCGAAGTAGCCTCGGTCTCCTCGGTTCCTGCCCCAGAACCAACTGTTCCTTCAACGTCATCTGCTCCCCCATCGGCCGACATGGGGCAGACTCTGTCATCTATACTAACGTTAATGCAGCAGATTAAGAAGCAGACTGATGAAAGGCAGGCTGCGGTAAGGTTGGAAATGCACCAACTTGCCGCATCTCGTACAGCTCCGAAGAAGCTGAACGTTAAGAATCTTCCCCCATTCTCGGATGTGAACCCGTGGAAGCATGCTGAGTACATGCCAATGTCGGCAGGTAAGATCTTTCTTTCAGAGAAGCTGGGTACACTTCCAGTGGAAGACGTGGAAATCTGGCCTAGCTTCGGGGCTTATCCAGACTGCTTCGTCCGTCTGAAGAATGAGCCAGCTTCAAAGAAAGAGACAGAGCCGAAAGAGGTCATAGTGTTTGACCACGCCAAAGCTCAGGCTTTGCTAACAAGTACCTTGAAGGAGAGGGCCTTCATTAACTCTAAGGTACCGGCTCTGAGTAAGAACCATCCTTCCTTTGTTGCTTCATCTGCCCGGGCCTTTCCCTTTATGAAAAAAGCTTGTAAGGCTGCCTTGAAGGTAATCAAAGCGGGGAAACCGTGCCCTACACTCGAGGAGTGTTAGCCATTCTCCTTAGCTTTGCCACTGGACCAAAAAGACTGGAAGGACGTTCACCTTACCTTCTCAGTCGGGAAGTTGGAGGCTGACATTGCCGGACGCCAGTTCGGTGAGGACCTCCCCAAGTTGTCAGATTTTCTCCTGCGCAGGGAGCAGGAGACGAAAGAAAGACTTGCCGCCTCCATGTCTCTTCAAACTATGCTAGAGACAATGGCAATGGAATCCCAGACTCCAGACATGTTCAAGGTCATTGCCAAAGCTCATTTGGCAACGGTGACTAAGGACATGTATGGCTTTATCAAAGCCAGACGAGCTTGCAGAGAGTTCGTGTTCACCTCGGCTGCGGTGAGACATGAGCCAAGGAAGCTGATAGTGTCGAGTATCTGGGGAAAGGACCTCTTCCCAAGTGAAGTGGTCGTGGTCAAGGAGGTTATTGACAAAGCTGCCACGGAGAATAAGAACCTTCTCCAGAAGTGGGGCTTGTCAAAAAAAGAGGAAGTCTTCCCCAGATGAGGGTCTCCAACCTAAGAGGAAGACAAAGAAACCAAGGGCGCCCTCTCTCCCCCCTAGACATTATCATCATCTTCCCACGGCCGCGGTGGCACAACCCCCTACCACGTACCAATTGGTACCCCAGCAGTTGGCAACACAGTCGCCAGCCTTTACCCCGGCTTTCGAGAGGCAGTCAACGACCTTTCGGCCTTAGTCTAGAGGCTCGTTTCGTGGTTCCTCTAGACTCCCCTCAAGAGGTAGAGGCAACAAAGGCGGATGCGGCCAAGGAGGCAAGTCCTCTGGTCAGCACTCAAAGTGTGATGCTTCCGGTAGGAGGGAGACTATTCTCTTTCCGGGATCGCTGGACCTTCGATCCCTGGGCCCACAGCCTAATCAAGAACGGACTGGGTTGGAGCTGGAATGTAGCTCCACCATCTTTCCCTAAATTCTTCCAACACTCAAACCCGTTCTGGAAGAATATGTCCAAGAACTCATGGACAAGAGTAATAAAAGAGGGCAAAGTCCATCAAGTTCCAAGGAAGGCTGTTTTGTGTTCCAAAGAAGGACTCAGACAAACTCAGAGTCATTCTGGACTTGTCGCCACTCAACAAGTTCATAGTAAACCACAAGTCCAGGATGTTAACCTCACCCTGTTGCCCAAAAAGGCATACATAGGCTCCATAGACATGGCAGACGCTTATTGGCATGTTTCAATCAATCGCCAAATCTCCTCCTACCTAGGATTCAAGCTACAGAAGAGACAATATGTCTTGAGAGCTATGCCCTTTGGGCTAAACATAGCCCCAAGGATTTAAACGAAGCTTGCAAACGCAGTCGTTCATCAACTACGCCTAAAAGGAGTTCAGGTAGTGGCCTATCTGGACGATTGGCTGGTGTGGGCAGCATCCGAAGCGTAATGCATGCAAGCCTCCAAAACAGTGATCCAGTTCCTGGAACATCTGGGATTCAAGATCAATACCAAAAAGACTCGACTACCTCCAGCTCAATAGTTTCAATGGCTCGGAATTCATTGGGACTTACAGTCACACCGCCTCTCCATTCTGTCAAAGAAGAGCAGAGAGATAGCAGGATCTGTCACGAGACTTCTAAAATCCGATCGGATATCAAGACGCCAACAGGAGAGAGTGCTGGGCTCCCTCCAATTCGCATCAGTGACAGATCCAGTGCTAAGAGCACAATTAAAGGATGCAACAGGAGTTTGGAGAAGATACGCATCAAACGCTCGAAGAGATCTAACAAGACCGATACCGTCTTGTCTGCGATCACTTCTCAAGCCGTGGTCAGAGGCCAAGCACCTAAGGAAATCGGTGCTGTTACAACCACCTCCACCTTCAGTCATCATTCATACTGATGCCTCAAAGGAAGGAAGGGGAGGTCACTCTCACCAACGGAAAGTCCAAGGGACTTGGTCCTTCCTATTCAAGACCTTCCATATCAACATTCTGTAAGCCATGGCAGTTTTTCTAACTCTGAAGAAACTGAAGCCTCACAGCTTGATCCACATAAGACTGGTTCTAGACAGCGAAGTGATAATGAGATGTCTGAATCGACAAGGCTCGAGATCGCCCCAAATCAACCAAGTGATGTTGGCCATCTTCCGTTTGGCGGAAAAGAAGAGATGGCACTTGTCAGCAGTTCACCTCTAAGGGTTCCGCAATGTGATGGCGGACGCTCTATCCAGGTTTACACAGATAGAGTCAGAATGGTCCCTAGACGCAGGATCATTCTCCTTCATCTTACGTCAAGTCCCGGAACCGCAAATCGATCTCTTTACGACGAGCGACAACAAGAAGCTACCTCGTTACGTGGCCCCATACGAGGACCCTCTAGCGGAAGCAGTGGACGCGATGTCCTTAGATTGGAACAGATGGTCCAGGATTTACCTGTTCCCTCCACCCAACCTTCTGTTGAAAGTCCTCAACAAACTGAGACCCTTTCAGGGAACAGCAGCGATAGTGGCCCACAAGTGGCCGAACAGCATCTAATTTCCTCTAATATTGGAACTGCGACTGAAGCTGATCCCGTTGCCGGATCCAGTTCTGACACAACAAGTGCAGAGGTCGACTGTCTTCGCTTCATCACAGAAAACCCGGAACCTTCATCTCATGATTTTCTCTCATTAGCAGTCACGAAAAGGTTTGGGATTTCGAGAGGCAGTATAAACTTCTAAGCCCTGCGCTAGGCTTAGGCCAGCAGCACCTCCAAAGCCCATTTTATGGTCTTTGGATAAGGTTCTTCATTTGGCATCAACTCTGAACAATGAAGATTGCTCTCTGAAAGATTTGACCCAAAAAGTTATATTCCTATATGTACTAGCCTCGGGAGCCAGAGTTAGCGAAATAGTGGCCCTTTCGAGGGATGAGGGCCATATTCAGTTCATGGAAAGTGTTGAACTGAATCTTTTTCGTGACCCGTTTCTCGCTAAAAATGAGCTACCCAGTAAAAGGTGGGGTCCCTGGAGAATCTGCCCTCTGAAGGAAGATGTCTCTATGTCCAGTAGAGTGCCTAAAGGGAGAAACTTCAGATTCAAATTTGTCTCTGAAACAATTAAGGGCGAAGATCACCTACTTTATTTGCAGAGCGGATCCGGACAGTACACCCGCAGGTCATGATCCGAGAAAGATTGCCTCATCTCTGAATTTTTTCCAAAACATGGATTTTGAAAGTCTCCGCTCGTATACAGGATGGAAGTCACCCAGGGTATTCTTCAAACACTATGCGAAGCAAGTGCAGGAGGTTAAGAGGCTTGTGGTGCGGCAGGTAGTGTGCTAAAACCTGCTGCTTAAAGACTGCGAGGAACAGTGAATTGATTAGGACTGTCAGTGAAGGGTGTACATGCTGACTCCTTACGGAGCAACATTTTAAGTGAAGTGTCACCATGGTGACACTATGGACTGTTCCTATTGTAAAGGTGGAGAATAAGCACAAAAGAATTACACGTGTGCCATGCGTAGTATTATGCAAGTGTGAACAGACTGTAATGACAGAAATTTCATTAAGAAAATTTACAATAATTTTCTGTTTAAGTGGCTTTAGTGTTTCTTTTCATTTGACATAGATTTCTCATGTTACTTCTTCATTTATGCTTTTAAGATTTATTTGATATTTTATACTATACAGTACTATAAAATGCAGATTGATTTCATGATTTATTGTTTTCAATAAAACTAGATTTGAATCTTGCATCTTATTCGCCCCAAAAAATTCAGATGAAATAAAAATAGGTATTGAGCACTCATTGTCTATCCTTTTATTTTTGACATATTTATATGAATCTCTATAAATATTTGTTCCAACATGAAAACAAATTTTCTCTGTGTGTGTTTACATCAGGATGTGTCAGTCTTTGGTTACGACTGACTTGGAAATCCTTAATGGTAATGCTGACTTATACAAGTATTTGTTTCTACATGGATTCTAACCTGTCTGTCTTAGCATACAGCTAACCCAGTAGATCCAGGGAGGTGTCGGTAGTTCATACATATATTTGTTCCTTTACAAATACAACTCTGATTGAGAGGTATATAGTGAGACCAATATACCTGTTTGTTGGCTAGATTGTTCATAAGATATATGCAATCCTCGAGACTTTTTCCAGAGTCCAGCATGACTTCCCTGTAGGGGGCAGGAAGCTCTAACATAGTTCATGATTAGTTGAAATGATGTATAACGATAACATCATATGTCTCTAAGTCTAAATGACTAAGGAAAAGTTGTTCTTGAGGTTATGGCACTAATAGAAAATCCACAGATACATTAATGCTCTTGTAAACTTCCATCAGGACAACATGGCCTGAGCCCAAAAACCGGATTTTGAGCGAAGCAAAATTATATTTTCATAATAAAATAGATTTTTGAACATACTTACCTGCTGGTTATATAAGAATAGCTAGCATTCCCGATACCTCGGCAGAACTATTTAAAAACTCGCAGGTATGTCAGGTGTACTCTAGTGCCCTGGTGGATTAAAGGTAGAACTAGTCCCACTTCTTCAGATTTTTCTTGCCCCATGGTCTCTAGAGGGGAGGAGGGTGGGATTATAACTTATATAACCAGCGGTATGTATGTTCAAATATTTATTTTATTATGAAAATATCATTTTTAAACATAAAACTTACCCGCTGGTTATATAAGAATGGCTGATTGACACCCTTGGTGGCGGGTCCAAGACAGCAATTTGATTGAAAATTCACTTAATAGTTACACATAACTAATATAAGCGGTTCGTACCTGATGAGGAAACAGACTGCAATGGTTCTCTGCCTCATTTTGTCTGTTATCCTTAAAAGATCCACCGGTCCACCCAGGGGGCTGAAGATCTCTAGGAGCTGTCAAACTGTGCCATAACCTATAACATGACAGGACCTCAACTAATACTCATGTTCTGGGCGCTCTCAAGGAACAACATGACCACCTGACCAAATCAATAGATTGCGGAAGACTGTCGACCAGTCTACACATACAACCTTAAAAACAACAAAGTTCCAAGAGAAAGAAAAGAGTATTAGGGATTAGGGGAACGTAGTGGTAGATCCTTCACCTACTACCGCATTCGCAGCAATGAATGGACCCAAAGTGTAGCAGTCCTCGTAAAGAGTCTGAACATGTTTTAAGTAATAGGATGCAAATACAGACTTCTCCAAAAAGTTGCATCCTTTAGGCTTTGCAGAGAACGATTCTGTCTAAAAGCCACTGAAGTAGCCACTGCTCTTACTTCGTGAGCCTTCACCTTGAGCAGCCTAAGATCTTCCTCATTACACTGTGAATGAGCTTCTCTAATTAAAAGCCTTATAAAAAAGGAAAGAGCATTTTTCGACATAGGCTGCGAGGGCTTCTTGACTGCACACCAGAGTGCCTCCGAGTTGCCTCTCCAACTCTTTGTTCTTTCTAGATATATCCTTAAAGCTCTAACGGGACAGAGCACTTTCTCTATCTCATCGCCCACTATGCCATAAAGATTAGTATTTTCAAAAGATTTGGGCGACGGCCGAGAAGGAAGTTCATTCTTGGCCAGAAAACCCTGCTGCAAAGAACATATTGCTTTTCTGTTTCTGAATCCAATGTTCTTGCTGAAAGCATGGAGCTCACCGACTCATTTAGCCGTTGCCAAGCTCACCAAGAAAAGGGTCTTCAAAGTCATATCTTTAAAAGTAGCCGAGTGCAGAGGCTCGAACCTGCCACTCATAAGAAATCTAAGTACCACATCCAAGTTCCAAGCTGGTGATACCTGATGAGATCTCTTAGACGTTTCAAAAGACCTAAGTAGGTCTTGTAAATCTTTATTGTTGGAGAGATCCAGATTTCTATGTCTAAAAAGTTGCCAGCATACTTCTGTATCCTTTAATCGTCGGGACCGAGAAGTTACGCTTATTCCTTAGATCTAAAAGGAAGTCGGCAATCTGTGCTATAGAGGTATTGGACGAAGAAACCGAGTTAGCTCTACATCATTCTCTGAATACCTCCCATTTGGATTGATGTACAGTACTCTAATGGTAGAGGTCCTCCTTGCTCTTGCAATAGCCTTGGCTGCTTCCTTCGAAAAGCTTCTAGATCTCGCGAGTCTTTCGATAGTCTGAAGGCAGTCAGACGTAGAGCTCGGAGGTTTTGGTGATTTCTTGCCAAATGGGGTTGTCTGAGAAGATCTGCTCTTAATAGTAGGCTTCTTGGCACGTCCACTACCCACTCCAGTATCTCTGGGAACCAGACCCTCGACGGCCAAAGAGGAGCAATTAGAGTCATCCTGGTTCCCTTGTGAGATACGAACTTTGGCACTACTTTGTATAGGATCTTGAAGGGTGGAAACGCGTAAACATCCATGTGCGTCCAATCCAGCAGGAACGCATCTATGTGAGCTGCCTCGGGATCCGGTACTGGAGAGCAATACATTCCCAGTCTCTGTTTTGGAGGTTTCAAAGAGATCTATGAGAGGGCGACCCCATAATCGCCATAGCTTCTTGCAAA
Organism: Palaemon carinicauda; assembly: GCF_036898095.1. NCBI lineage: Eukaryota > Metazoa > Arthropoda > Malacostraca > Decapoda > Palaemonidae > Palaemon > Palaemon carinicauda. Next base: position 158,537,335 of record NC_090732.1, read on the forward strand.
CCTCCAGATACAGCATCCATTCTGTGGACAGAACTTGGTCCCTCCCACTGAGCCTGTCCGCACTCACAGTCTTGGCTCCTTGAATGAATCGAGTCAATAAAAGAATCCTCCTTTCCTTTGCCCAAAGAAGTAGAGATTTCGCTAACTCGTACAGAGACTTTGAGTGGGTCCCCCCCTGCTTCGCTATGTATGCTAGGGCCGTGGTGTTGTCCGAATTGATCTGTACCACCTTGTCCAGGACCAGCCCCTCGAATCCTTTGAGGGCTAAGTGCACCGCTAAGAGCTCCTTCTGATTGATATGAAGAGCCTTCTTTTCCTTTGTCCAACGCCCTGAGATCTCCCTTCTCCCCAATGTTGCTCCCCACCCCGAATTTGAGGCGTCTGAAAACAACACGAGGTCTGGGTTCCTCTGCTCCAACGAGAGGCCCTCGTTGAGTTTGTGAGCATTGTTCCACCATTGAAGATGTGATTTGATCGTATTCGTAACGGGAATACTCTCCTTGTCGAGACTGTCTCCCCTTTAATGAGCATTGAGGTGGAATTGAAGGGGGCACAGGTGCAACCTTCCCAGAGATACAAACTTCTCTAGAGATGAGAGGATTCCCAGAAGACTCATCCATTCCCTTACCATAGTGTTTTTTTTCTCCATAAAGACTCCCAGCCTTAGAAGGGCTGACTGAACTCTTGCAGGCGATGGAAGAGCCTGAAAATCCTGACTCCGAATCTCCATCCCCAAATAAAGGATCTTCTGGGATAGAGTCAACTGTGACTTCTTTGAACTCACTAAAAGTCCCAATTCTTTTGTCAAATCCAGGGTCAACTGAAGGTCCTTCAAACAGCGATCGACCGAGGGAGCTCTTATCAACCAATCGTCCAAGTACAGGGAGGCTCTGATGCCCCTCGAGTACAGCATGCTCGCCACATTCATCATTAATTTTGTAAAAATCAGAGGAGCTGTGCAGAGGCCAAAACATAAAACTCGAAACTGGAAGAAGTTTCCCCTGTATACGAACCTCAGATAACGTCTGCAGCTTGGATGTATCGGAACATGAAAATAAGCGTCCTGGAGGTCCAATGATACCATCCAGTTGCTTTTCCTCACTGCTGCCAGCACAGTCTTCTGAGTCTACATAGTGAATTTAGAGTTCTGGACGTAGCGGTTGAGGGCGCTCACATCTAGAACCGGTCTCCATTCTCCTGAACTCTTGGGAACTAGGAACAAGCGGTTGTAAAACCCTGGAGACTCCAAATCCTGCGCCCTTTCTATCGCTCCCTTTTTTAGTAGAAGCGACACTTGCAAGTGCATGGCTTGCCTCTTCGGTCCTCTCTTGTACTTATGCGAAAGATCCACCGGATCTGCGACTAAAGGAGGCTTTAATACAAACGGAATTTTGTATCCTTCCTTTAGAAGACGTACCGACCAAGAATCCGCTCCCTTCTTCTCCCAGGCCTGCCAGAAGTTGTTCAGCCTGGCTCCCACTGCTTGAAGGAGAGAGCAGTCAGACCCTGCCCCATCTGGGCTTGGCTCCTCTTTTCCTTTGCTTCCTTGCCTCTGGCTTGAAAGTACTTCTCCCTGTAGGTTTACCCCGAAAGGGCTGAGCAGAATGAGAATATGACGCCCCTTCCTTAGTTCTACGAGAAGAGAAGGACGTAGGCAAAACCTTACTGGCTGTTTTAGTAAGCAAATCCTGAGTAGCCTTCTGAGTCAAATTTGCAGCCACTTCCTTAACTTAATCCTGCGGAAATAGAGCCGAAGACATGGGCGCAAAAAGCAACTCCGATCTCTGACATGGAGTGACACCCGCAGAGAGGAAAGAACATAAAGTAGCTCTTTTCTTTATAACTCCTGCAGTAAACAAAGCAGCCAGCTCATTAGAACCATCCCTGACTGCTCTGTCCATACATGACATAAGTTGGATAAGACTACTTGTGTTCGTGTCCTTCATCTCAGCCACTTTCCTGCTAAAGGCTCCCAGTGACCAGTCCAGTAAATTAAATACCTCAAATGCTCTAAACAATCCTTTTAAGAGGTGGTCAAACTCCGACATTGACCACCACACTTTAGTCTTTCTCATGGCCATGCGACGTGAAGAATCCACCAGATTTGAGAAGTCTCCCTGCGCAGACGCCAGAGCTCCCAAACCTAAGACCTCTCCCGTCTCATACCAAACGTTCGATTTAGAGGCTAACTTAGCTGGTGGAAAAGCGAAGCATGTCTTGCCCATAGCTTTTCTTGTATCCATCCATGCTCCCATTAATTTCAATGCTCTCTTAGAAGAGCGGGAAAGCACCATTCTTGTATAAAAAGAAGTCTTCACTGTCTTGCCCAAGATAAACTCAGAAAGGGGAGATCGTGGAGTAACTGGTGCAAAATTGTCTGGAAATAATTCCGAGAAGACTAGCATTAACTTTTGAAATCCACCGCATGTTGAGGTGGTTTCTCCTCCTCTCCCTCCGAGATATCCTCCAACTGTTCCTCATGAGAGAGAACCTCATCCTGATCTTCTAATTCAGAGATTGGTGCTGCATTTTGACCCAAACGTTGAACCTCCTGTGCAGGCGCAACAGTGTCGACATGGGCGCGCTTGTGTTGTTCCATATCAGTTTCCAATTGACAGTCACTCGACTTGCGTTTGCTGTCACGATTGATTCTATAATGGGATGAGTCTGGCTGGCGCCGCTCTGCTGCCTGTGACGTTCAGCGCCTTTTCATCAATTAATTCCTGAGGCTCGTCATGTTGCCGCTCAGGCTCCGCTTGCGCACAGCGCCTGCTTCCATCCTGCCGCTTCGCGGCTTGCTCCGCCATTTGGCGAACATTATCACGCTTGGACTGAATATCGGCTGAATGCTCCTTTGATATTTGTTGTGAAACAGAGCTCTGCCGAGACAAATCTACTCCAACCTTCAGCTGAACAGTGACAACAGGCAGCCTGTGCGACAACGGGTCTACCACTGAAGACTGACGCCCAGCCTCACTGCCAACAACCGGTCAATAAGACTGCATCATCGACGAGAGCTGTTGTTTCATGTTCAACAACATATTCCACTTTGGATCGTTTTGAGGAGATAATTGTACAGCCTTTTCTATAGCGAATTCGTCCTCTTCATCGCTCTCCAATCCTTTACCCCTTTCGGGAGAAGAATCCCAGTCCGAAGGAAGAGGTGGAGTATGAATCGTCACACCAGAACCAGAAATTAACTCCGCATCCGAATCCATTACTCTATCCCCATCGGAACCCACATTCGAGAGCTTCGCAGGAGAACACTCGTCAAGGGATCGAAAATGTTCAGGCGTTTCCCAATGATTACAACCCAGTTGTTGCAGGGAGGAAACGTGCGGCTGTTCCACTGACTGAACTTGCCTCTTAATCGGTCTAGATTCTTTACGCCACCTATCATCACGTGACTCCTCATCTGAAGAGGGAGACAAAGCACTAACCTCACTTTTTCTATGGTGAGGGTGAGCGCCCTCAGCTACGCCATCAGGATCACTCGAGGGAACGTCTACGCGACTGATGAAACCTCTCGTTCCCTTTCGCCCTTCGACAAAACTTCTCCCCTTCCGGGAGCTTGACAGAGGTCTTAGGCTAGGCGAACGACAGGATTGCGCAGGCGCGCCCTCCACTACACTAAACACATTCATCGGACTTTTAACACTTGATCGATCACTAGTCCGACCACTTTTAAGTAAATTAATTTCTGACATTTGTTTTTTGTCCGCTGCTAAAGATTCAACCCTCACACCGAGAGCTTGAATTGCGGATAACATCTCCCTCATCGTAGGCTCTTTCGACTCTATCTACCACTACGGGGGAAGAAATAGGATTAATTACATCAGACCTAGATAAATCCACAGAACGGGACAAACTACGTCTAATCCTTTCTTTCCTAATTCTATCTTTCTCCAATTTCTGAGTATAACGCTCGTAAGCTACCCACTGACTTTCTGTTAACGAAGAACATTCTTCACACTGATCCCCATAAGCACACGATTTTCCTCTACATTTAGCACAAATTGTGTGCGGATCAACAGAACCTTTAGGAAGTCGAGTCTGACAACCTTTACTACACTTCCTAAATAAAGGGAGGGCTCGGCCATATTGAAAAGTGACAAGAGAAAATTAAAACAATAACAAAGGTCAAAATAACTAAATAACCTCACAATAATAAAGATTTCAAGAATATTTGAAAAGGAAAACACCAAAGCGAAAGCCAACAAAAACAAAAAGACAGTACATCACCAAATAAACCGTCAAATTGAATGTAAATAGCGAGTGAATTTTCAACGTTCTGACCAGTACGACCGGCAGGAAAAATCTGAAGAAGTGGGAGTAGTTCTACCTGTAGTCCTCCAGGGCGCTAGTGTACACCTGACATACCTGCGTTAGCCGCAAGTTTTTAAATAGTTCTGCCGAGGCGTCGGGGAATGCTAGCTATTCTTATATAACCAGCGGGTAAGTTTTATGTTTAAAAAAATCTATTTTTGGGTGAGATAGCCATGTCGTCCTGATGGACATGTCACCCGCCCTCCTTTATTATACAAGGGCTGAAAAAATCCCTCCTGAATGTACTGTATCTGTAGCACCCCGTTTAACGCTACAAGGAATAACAAGATGGTGGTCGGATATGACGTCATATAGGTACTCAAAACAGTAAGGAGTAGTGCCTTAATAACGGCTCTCCTTTTATTCTTGCCACTTTCCCTCTCGAAGCGTAAACGCTATTCGGGGTGAAGATAGCTATGTGGCGAGTCAAGAATACGTCCACTGATATTATGCGATATCCCTAAAGGTAATAGTTAGGTATATTTGCACCAGGAGTTAGAATTCTGAATACCTCAAGGTTAAATTCTCTGGGAATATCACTGTAGTCAAATATACCCTAGGAAGCTACTTTAAAGGAACTTCCATCAGGACGACATGGCTATCTCACCCAAAAATAGATTTTTCGCTTTGCTCAAAATCCGTTTATCATTATTATAAGCTAAGCTACAACCCCAGTTGGAAAAGCAGAATGCTATATAACCAAAGGCTCCAACAGGAAAATATAGCCCAGTGAGAAAGGGAACATGGAACCAAATAAACTACGAGAAGTGATAGCAATGAAAATAAAATATTTTAAGAAATTAGGTCTTTCATATATAAACAATAAAATCTTAAAAAATAATAGAAAGAGAAATAAGATATAACAGTATGTCCGAGTGTACCTTCAAGCAAGAGAACTCTAACCCAAGACAATGAAAGTCCATGGTACAGAGACTATGGCACTATCCAAGACTAGAGAACAAGGGTTTGATTTTTAAGTGTCCTCCTAGAAGAGCACCTTAGCTAAAGTCTCTTCTACCCTTACCAAGCCATTGAACCAATACAGTGCAGTAGTTAGTCCCTTGAGCAGAGAAGAATTGTTTGGTAATCTCTGTTGTAAGGTGTATGAGGACAGAAGAGAATGTGGAAAGAATAGGCCAGACTATTCGGTGTATGTGTAGGCAAAATAAAAATGAGCCATAACTAGACAGAGGGATGCATTGTAGTACTGATTGGCCAGTCAAAGGACCCAATAACTCTCTAGCAGTAGTACCTCAATGGGTGGTTGGTGCCCTGGTCAAGAAATGGATTCGAAGCATTAACTTATCTACTGCATACTGTGGTGCGGCGGCTGTCCAAAGGAAATGTATTGCAGAGATTTATTTTGAGTTGAATACTGAGGTGAGAGAATTCTTATCACATCAAGGAAGAACAGTACTTTCAAATTTCTTTGGTGACATGAATAATTTGGCAAAAACTGCATACATATACTTGGTAGGTTTCTTCACAATTTAGAAGTTCTTTAATCTTTCACTTCAGGGAGAAAATACAGCTGGATCTTTGGGTGTAAAAGATGAAAGAGAAATTTGTGCATGTTCCCCATATTAAATTCATTTATTGAAGGGAATGAGAGTGATGTTCCATTCAATAACAGTTTTCAAAGTTTACTGATTCAACATTTTGGAGACTTTAAACGAGAAATTTAGCCAATATTTTCCAGAAAGACCTGTTATTCCATACCTTAAAATGAACCATTTGATGCAAAAACTGAAAATGTTCCTGAAAAATAAGAGGAATTTATTGATCTTATTACTGCTGATAGTGCAAAAAACTTGACAGATTCCCTAACAGTAAATTAGTTTTGGATAAAGCAGTTACTTTGATACCAAAATTTTGCTGAAGGTATGCTGAAAATTCTAATGCCTTTTCCTTTGACATGTGTGTGAAATTACCTTTTTAATTTTACTTTTAATAAAACTAAAGCTGAGAAGTAAACTCCATGCTGAATATGAACTACAGTATGTTGTGTTGTGTCGAAAACAACTCTGCAGACTGAGAAATTGGTGATAGAAACACAGTTCAACCATCACATTAAGAACATCATTGTTTATTATCAAAATGAAGTTTGTGTTACTCATATTAATAACATTAAATTATGCAATGTGTATAATAAAGGGCCTCTGCTAGATTTCCCCAGTTGTCTCTATCTTGAGGTTTCAAAAAAATACTTCTCTATTCATCATCTCCTATTTCGCACTACATAGTCATCAGCCTTGTAGGCCTGGGTCTTCCAACTCTTCTAGTGCCTTGTGAAGCCCAGTTAAAAGTTTGGCGATTAGTAGAGAAAATACTTACATGTTACACAGCCTTTCAATAAACCTTACTCTATACAACTTCATAGACAATAAATATGGAGACTGAATGGACAATAACACAAATTTTAGGTTCATGTAATTATTGGAAAATTCACACAAAAGGTGAAACTGTCTTAAAAAATGGCATAGGAAAAATATTTAACTCTCTGGAGTAATTTCTTAACAAAAAAATTCTCCTGAAATGCGTATACATTATTAAGAGCTTGCTTTATCCCAGTGGTTCCCAACCTGGGGGAAATTTCCCCTTGGCGGGAAATTTGAAGCTTCCAGGGGGGAAATAATTACACTACCTAATAACTAAAACAAGCGGAAAATGTCCACATAGTACCTGCGGCAATTTGTTGTTAGCCATTCAATTGTAATATGATCATATCATTTCTCACTGACATGATATTCAAGGGGAGAATTGGAATATCAAGCCCATTTCTGAGGCAGGCGAGTGGGCATGAGGGCTGGGCGGGGCATGAAGAGGGAAATCTGGATGGTTGAACTGGAAGCAGGGGGGAAATGACTGAAAAAAGGTTGGGAACCACTGCATCCTAAAAATCTGTTTAGCTCATCAAAATGTGCAAGTTTTAATTAAACAAAGGGTTAAAATATATTATAAATGTAACAGTGTACAGAAGAAAATGCTTTATGTAATATTCATCATACCAATCTTGGCAAATTAAAAGTACATGTACAGTTATTAAATTTTGATAAAAAAAAAGAAAAAAATAGATGAACAACTACTACCGATTAATTCCTATATATAAAAAAAAACTAAAACATCAGGAGCCCCCTCAGAAAATCTTACTCATTGTTACTCAAAACCACCATGCATGATAATTTTCATAAGTAATGGATTTCTGGATAAGATCCTATGAAACACACATGGATTATACATCTTACAAAGACCCAAACTAAACTTAATTTCTTTAATTGTAATCAAAAGTTAAAACTGACTGCATTATTGAACATCCCAGACTTTACATGTCTATTCATGTTTATGAATTAAATACTGTATTGTAGGATTCAACTGGCCTAAACAATAGAATACCATTTAGTATGACTTCAGGATGAATACTAAGCATTGAAAATAATTTATATAGCAACACAGTAACCAAATTTTTCTATAACGTACACCAAGTTCATCTGGTTTAGTGTGTATACAGAAAAGGAATGCGAGATGAAAGTCCATAAAATCTAGCATACCATAGTTGGGTGCTATACTATAAATAGTATTTTACTTGCTTCTCTCGGCTTTCTTATTCTAGCAAGTCAATCTTTTCCCCACCATCGGATTATTAGCTTAAGATATGGTAATACATGACATGACCAGTGTAAAAAAAATGCAAAGTTTAAATATCATTAGATTCTCATTCTTCACATCAGTCGTCTATCTTATAACTGACGCATGCATCAACCTTATGAACTGAAGTGGAGAAGGACTTTAATCTGACTTCTTGAGAGTTAGAAATGAAACATGGCGCAGATTCACCCCACTTATCAGGAACATCAGCATTCTGGTTAGTGTATACAAGCAGATCAAATGCACCTGAGAAAAATCCAAACAGTTTATAGCTGCAAAAAGATATATTTCTTCAATCAAACTAACTTTAAAAGACACTACAGTAGATGCCTAACACTACTTTAATACAAACAAAAATATTTTAATACAATGCCATTATTTCAACATTGCCTAATTTGTGTAATGAAAAAACCCAAGCAACCATTCCAATGAACATATATCAATGATGATCTATATTTTTAACAAAATTTAACTGGGACTTTTTCAATCATGCAATGGCAGTTCAAATAATAAGTGTGAAAGAGAGTCAAGCAGTTGTCCAACTTTTAACAGCTTGCCTAAAATTTCTTCACTCGTATTAGCTTCAGCCATGTACTGTAGATGGAATTACAATGAAAAAGTAAGATTGAGAAAATGTACTAATAAACAGGCAGATCAATTAATAAACTAGACTCTCAGACTTTGTCAACAATTGAGTAAGAAATTATGCCAAAAATGTAAAACCATACAGTAGGGTCACGAATTATGCAAGAATTTGGTCGATAAATGGCTCCGCATGAAGAAAAAATCACATATTTCGAAACACACAACAGGAATAATTTCATTAGCGCCATGGCAAACAGACTCTTGCGTATTCAAATGAGTTTACCACTCATTTTCATTTCTTTCTTTGTACTATACTGTATTTTTTATAATATCAAATTGTTCTTATAAATAGATGAAACATTTAAAAAGTTTAAAGGTTTAGTAACTTGAAAAAGGTTAAAATTACAAACAGGAAGGGTGTAAATACCGTATATTTCCCCTTATAACACAACCTAAAATCAGTAGTAATTTTAATAAGTTTAAGTCATATCTGTTGTATAAGACAACTGGTGAATAGCAAAACAATCGCTGTATAGACTGGCTTTTTTTGTAACATTGAAAATCCAAAATTAATGAAATAAAGGCGATTTCATAGGCGCTTCCTAACCACGTCAAAAAGCTCACCATCAAAATAAGAATATGTTGTTTTGTTTATGTTCATATCTGATCATAGTTAAGAAATGAATGCCTTGACACATGTGTTTAAGTTACTTTTTGCAGCAACAGCTATCTTACCAAGGATTGATTATATGATGATTTTGTTATTACCAATGTTGTTTTACTTAATTTTTCTTAGAACCTCGAAATAAATGAAATGAATGCGATTTATATGTTTTTCCTACACGAAAACCTTCCGTTTGTTTACTGTACACTCCATCGTTGACCATAATAAACAAACAAACGCATTAAAAACAATGATCAAGGTGATAACTTATGATATTAAGAACTTTTAGTAAATATGTTATTACAAATATTTTAATAACCGTTTCCATATAAATTCCTACATATGTAGCAAAACAGAAAAAAAAAAAAATTTTGCTTTTAATCAACAATAGCAAACTGCTGCTAATGGAAGTATGATAATTTACGATAATTCTAAACTGTTACGAAAGATAATTATCCGTTCCATATCCAAAATACTTTTCCTAACTTCGGTTATAGGTCAACTTGTACCCACCTCAATTATGGAACCATCTGAAAATAAAATAGAATTAAAAAAAAAAAAATACTAGGCCGGTTTTTAAAGTTATTGAACAATTGGATTACTGCTATAACGTTCAATGTGACAGAAATGGTGTGAGATTGGAGTAAGGAAAATTTGAATCATGATTGATTTTTAATATAACAAACTATGTGGAGCAACAAAGATTTCATTTGTTAGAGAGATAGAGAGGTAAGAAATGATAGGTAGCAAAAGGTAGTCGAGAGAGAGAGAGAGAGAGAGAGAGAGAGAGAGAGAGAGAGAGAGAGAGAGTGAGAAACAATTATAGTTTAAAATGTACTAAATTAAAAATGATAGGTTATAACACATTGGTGCTAATGTAATATTAACTATATAGATGTTTTTAATAAGTTATTCAATGGTATAAACAATACTTTGTTACAATATTCGTACCCGCACATTCTTGAGAGCGGCAGCTAGACATCAGCTGATCTGATCACAGCCAGAAGTAAAACAAAAAGAAGTCAGCAATACTCGATTATTAAAACACACCCAAAATTTAAAACAAAAGTACGTTTTCTTAAAGCACAATTAACTATTTAAATAGTAGCAATTTTCTAGAATAAAATGTTTCCTAAAAATTAGTGGTTTGCTGACGAAATCAGATGTCGTATTTTAAGCTAAGGTTGAAATGGATTTATACACGGTATAATATTTTTCTTTTTAATTGACACTTTTGAAGAAAACCGATTTTGTATAACACGAGAGAGAGAGAGAGAGAGAGAGAGAGAGAGAGAGAGAGAGATCAGCTGTTGTAATGGAATGCCGTTTTTGTTTCTTGTACCACCTGAAGCGAGAAATTGATCACCACAAATAACAATAGTCATGTTAATTTCATTCTTAAACTCAGATTTTATTTCTTACAGAGCGAGAGAGAGAGAGATTGATATGAGATTTTCTGGTATCAAATCAATCAATCCTATCAGAGAGAGAGAGAGAGAGAGAGAGAGAGAGAGAGAGAGAGAGAATCAGCTGTTGTAATGGAATGCCGTTTTTGTTTCTTGTACCACCTGAAGCGAGAAATTGATCACCACAAATAACAATAGCCATGTTAATTTCATTCTTAAACTCAGATTTTATTTCTTACAGAGCGAGAGAGAGAGAGATTGATATGAGATTTTCTGGTATCAAATCAATCAATCCTATCAGAGAGAGAGAGAGAGAGAGAGAGAGAGAGAGAGAGAGAGAGAGGTTTTTATAATTATACCGTATACTATACAAAACAAATCTTTGTAAAGCAAATCTATACTGTTTAAAATATGACAAAATATTGCCGACTATTTAGGCTATTCACTGCCGACAAACGAACTCAGCCTACGTGTGAAAACCTTGAACACCCACAGGGAAAACAAAGCTTTTATATATATTGTACTAAACAAAAATAATGCTTTAATATACTGTACCCTCATTCAGACTACCATTAAAATAATTGAAAGGTTAGATAAAGATTGCTGAGAATGTAACCACAATTTTGTTTACATTTTGTCAGCTGGTCTCTCAAAGTCAAAGTTGATTTCATTGTTGATATGAAATTTTTCCTTAAATAGGCTATTTATCAGGAAATTATCTTAATAAAATGTAAGGAAAATATCATTTGGTAACATTTATTATCAGGCACCGTATTTAGCGCTACCAAAATACTTATAAAGACAATAGATTTGATACATTTTGTAACGCTTGACTTGCAAACTTTGAACTGCTTTGCGGATACAGAAAAATTATTTTTAAAACTAGCGACCACATAAATGGGGATTCGCATAATTCGGGACCATACTGTATATAGAAGATGGATAATACTGAATTCTTAATCATTCAACTAGTTTCACATAACAGGCAAAACAAATCCAGATACAGTACAGTATACTTAAAACTTCGGTATTTTAAATGCTAACAGGTGTAAAAATCAGATTTTTAAATGCAATTTGTATTTTTCATAACAATACAAATCTGAGTCATTTAATAGGAGGAAGATTTCAGTAAAGCAAGGAAACTTGGCTGTTAAAATTAATAACTGTGTAGGCAGTTACTACTTGGTAGGCAGGGAAGATTCAGTACCCTGCCAGCTCACTGGCCGCATTAACGTTCACCTAGGACTTTTGGGGTGGATGAGATGAGAAGTGCTAGTTAAAGGACTCAGGTTTGTACAATTAAGAAAAATACAAATTACTTAAAAATATTTGTGATTTGTTCCTATGCAAGTACAAACCCCGTATTTTAACAGGAGACTTATCCTAATGTGGAGAAGGCCTCTATAATCAAACTAGCCGTTTTAAAATCCTGCGATTTAAGAGCACCCAGACTTTATGAGGAGCAAGTATTGCGTCCAATACACTTCATATGGGCTGAAATTTCAGGCTTTAAGTTAGGGTTCTGTCACAAAAGAGAGTCATAGATGAACTTTCACCCCTATGAGGTAAGACATCTGAAATGTAGTGCTGAAGAACTGTAAATTGAATCCTTTCCCTCATCAGGAATAAGGGGGAGCATACTTCTATCTTTACCTTAATAGAATAGTTACTCAGTATGGTAGCTTACCTGCACCAGAGTTCATTCCAGCAACACAACGGTTCGACCGCTGTATCCCAAGGAAAAGAAAAGAGGAGGAAAAAAGGCCAAGCATTCTTACTTACATCCTAGACTGATGTCGCAAACACAATCATAGAAGTTATGCTTCTTCTCCTGTGAGAGCTAGGTGTGCTCTACAACATGCTGAGCAGCTATCACAGGTCCTCAAGAACATGTCACATGACTTGTGGGTGCATTCGTGTAGACAGTGGACTGTGAATGTTGGGTGACATTTCTAGACTCCTACCTTCAGGACTTGGCTCATTGACAGGTTCTTCCTATAAGATAACATTGCACCCACTTCCCTGCAGTCTGGGTTTGTGATCTATTTATTGTTTTCCAAAGCCAAAATTTAGTCTTTGAGATGTCCTTAATCTTGCCTAAGCTTATAGAGATTCTGTAGTTGTAATCTAAGGGGTCAAATCCATTTTAGGTAGCATCTTAGTGCCCATAAAGGGCAAGTTAGTAAAGCATCTCGATTGTCAGCTGCTTCCCAAACAGAGGAGAGGGAGAAAGATTCAAACCTACGATTGTTTACACCTAGGTTTTGAGTTTCAACAACAAACTCAGGAAAGAAGGGAAAGGGGACCTTTCTCCACCCCTCCAAATGACTAACTAGATGTGACAATTTGAGAAGCTTGTCAACTTATTTCGTCGAACCTAGGCCAAGTAAGAAGACAGTCTTAAGTGTTAAAACCTTGTTGGATGCCTGCTTTAAAGGTTAGTATCATAAGGGGTCTTCTTCAGAGACCTAAGGACCCTAGTAACTTCACACATGGGTGGTTTAAGTTCTCTCCATAGACAAAACTTCTAATAGCTCCTCTTTGAGCATTAATAATTCCCACAAAGAGGGAGGGCTTACTCCTTCAGACTGTAGACTTGACTCACAGATGAGCAATAGCCTTTCACCAATGTTAATGAAAGGTGCTTCACTCTGCACAGGAAAAGTGTCTCAAATCAGTTGAATAGAAGAACCCCTTCTACGCCAAAAATTAAAGATGGCTCACTTTGGCTGGTAAACTGCCGTAGATCACTTTTGGAGGTATCCAGACATCTCCTTTGCAGTGCCTCTCTAAGCCTATGATTCGGGTGTAGGTCAATCAGCATCCTTTATCACTAGTGTGTCGAGGGAAGAGATGCTCAATGAATTCTCCTTATGAAGTTTGTTGGGAGTGGTTGGCCACCCAAAGTGAACAGTAGAGCTGCTGTTGCAAGAAGGCTAAAAGTGATTGTTCCCCTTCTGCTTCTTCCTCCAAAGAAGACCAAAAGCATAAGCCTTCTCTGACCAATCCTTCCTTATCAGAGTTCCCAGAGGCTCCAATAACAATGGATGCTTTGGCAGCCATTTGTTCCAACACAAGTTTGTTGATGTGTTATCTACCATTGTACTCAGGGAAGCGGAAAATACACAGTGGTTACGATACTTTGGCTTTAGCACTTGATCAACCAGAACAGGATTCTTTACAGGAGCAATTACTTGCAAAAATTTTGCGAACCCTACAGGGTCCCGATCCACAGCAATGGGCTTGCTAAGCTCAGGGGACCAGCTATTTTTTTCAGATTATTATTAAAGGCTAAGCTATAACCCTAGTTGGATAATCAAGATGCTATAAGCCCATGGGCTCCCACGTGGAAAAATAGTCCAGAGAAAGAAAGGAAATAAGGAAATAAGTAAACTACAAGAGAATTAATAAACATCAAAATAAAATATCCTAAGAACAGTAACATCATTAAAGTAAATCTTTCATATATAAACTATAAAAACTTCAAAAAACAAGAGGGAGATGAATAAGACAGATAAGCGTGTCTAGTGTACCCTCAAGCAAGAAAACTACTTCAAGACAATGGAACTACCCAAGACTAGAAAACAATGGTTTGATTTTGAAGTGTCCTTCTAGAAGAGCTGCTTACCATAGCTAAAGTTTCTTCTACCCTTACCAAGAGGAAAGTAGCTACTGAACAATTACAGTGCAGTACAGTGGTTAACAACTTGTGTAAAGAAGAATTGTTTGGTATTCTCAGTGTTGTCAGGTGTGAGGACAGAGGAGATGGGGAAAGAATAGGCCACATTATTTGGTGTATGTGTAGGCAGACAAAAATGAGCCTTAACCAGAGAGAGGGAGCCATTGTATTACTGTCTGGACAGTCAAAGGACCTAATAACTCTCTAGTGCTAGTATCACAACAGTTGGCCGATGCCCTGGCCAACCAACTACCTACTATGAAAAGGAGAGCAAGGAGATATTTCCTCCATAATGAGGGAGAAGTCTCCAATTCAATTAAAGTGTCTTATCTGGAGACAAGTATCGCTTTATATAATAATTCTAGGAGATATCTATCTCCGCCTCAATTGATAAAACGATACACGAGGGTAACCGGGGAACATGTATGAAAGTATACTAAAGCCACTAGGCTAGTAGCCCAGTGGCCGCGAGAATCGACTACCTAAATCACCGAAACTCTCTCGTATACTATCTTAAAAGAGGAAATTTTATATGCAATCAACATATCTCACATGTATAAATTGCCTAAGTAGCTTCATTTACATTTAATAACACTAGGAATGTCTATTATATCATGCATGAAAGTAAACTGAAACGCCTAGGCTAGGAAGCCTAGCGTAAGCGGTTCGGTTACCTAAATCGCCGAAACTATAAAGAATACTATCGGCATAATATAAATAACTCCTAGCAATGAAGACTAAATAGCTAACTTTATTTATGTTATTTATACTGGGAAAGTCGTTCTGGCTAACTAAATAACTCATGCGTTACGAACGACAGCGCCCATGACGCCTCCGGTTCAGACAACAGCTCTTCCATTAAGCTAATTTAATTTGATTTAATTTCACTGTGAGGCAAGAGCTAAATTTATACAATGTAAAGATCAAAAACTCAACTTTCCAGAGGCAGAAGAGGCTGGAGATTGCATGATAAATCCAAAGTAACGAGAGAGCAACCGGGAAAATCACTGACCGAAATCACTACAGATAAAAGAATAAACATGGCGGCGAAGATGGTGCATCTAGATACTCAAATAGAAACGGAGGAAGAGTACCTTGATAACGGCTCCCCTTCTATTTTTGCCACTTACCCCCTCGAAGCGAACACGCTATTCGGGGTGAAGATTACTATGTGACGTATCAAGAAATACGTCCCCTGATATTATGCGATATCCTTAAAGGAAACTTTAAGTATATTCACGCCAGGAGTTAGAATTCTGGAGACCTTAAGGTAAATTCTCTGGGAATATCACTGTAGTCAAATATACCCTAGGAAGCTACTTAAAGGAACCTTCCATCAGGACGACATGGCCATCCCACCCAAAAATAGATTTTTCGCTAAGCTTCAAAATCCGTTATATAGATATATATATATATATATATATATATACATATATATACACATTATAATATATATATATATATATATATACATACATACATACATATAAGAATATATTTCTACCTCATACTTGAGATCGAACCCTAGCCCCTTCTAATGAAAGGACAGGTCGCTTCCAACCATGCCACGATAGGCCAATATAAGAAGTCGGAACCTAACTGCTAATCTTCAGTTCAGAATTTACCTGGAGAGACATCAGTCTCTTACCAGCGAGTTTTCCCCGACTTCCCGGCCCACCACGTGACACAAATGATAGCAAGTCATTCAAATTACATTACCCCTAATGAGTCATTACGGATAAATATCAACACAACATCGTTCTCAAAATAGAAATAAATTTCTACCACATACTTGGGATCGAACCCTAGCCCCTTCTAATGAAAGGAAAGGCTCGCTTACAACCATGCCACGAGAGGCCATAAAAGAAGTCGGAACCTAACCGCTAATCTGCAGTTCAGGATTTATCTGGCGAGACATCAGTCTCTTACCAGCGAGTTTTCCCCGACTTCCCGGGCCACCACATGACACAATTGATAGTAATTCATTCAAATTACCCATAATGAGTCAATACGGATAAATATCAACACAACATTGTGCTCAAAATAGAAATAAATTTCTACTTCATACTGGGATCGAACCCTAGTCCCTTCTATTGAAAGGCCAGGTCGCTTCCAACCATGCCACGAGACGTCATAAAAGAAGTCGGAACCTAACAGCTAATCTGCAGTTCAGGATTTACCTGGCGAGACATCAGTCTCTTACCAGAGAGTTTTCCCCGACTTCCAAGCCCACCACGTGACACAATTGATAGTAATTCATTCAAATTACCCGAGTCAATATGGATAAATATCAACACAACATCGTGCTCAAAAGAGAAATAAATTTCTACCTCATACTTGGGATCGAACCCTAGCCCCTTCTAATGAAAGGCCAGGTCGCTTCCAACCGTGCCACGTGAGGTTATAAAATAAGCCGGAACCTAACTGCTAATCTGCAGTTCAGGACTTGCCCGATGAGAAATCAGTCTCTTACCACCGAGTTTTCCCCGATTTCCTGGCCCACCAAGTGACACAATTCATAGTAATTCATTCAAATTACCCCTAATGAGTCAATATGGATAAATATCAACACAATATCTTGCTCAAATAGAAATACTGTAAATTTCTACCTCATACTTGGGATCAAACCCTAGCCCCTTCTAATGAAAAGCCAGGTTGATTCCAACCATGCCACCAGAAGCTATAAAACGGATTTTGAAGCAAAGCGAAAAATCTATTTTTGGGTGAGATTGCCATGTCGTCCTGATGGAAGGTTCCTTTAGGCAGCTTTCTAAGAGATATTTAGCTACAGTGATACTCCCAGAGAATTGACCATAGGTCTCCAGAATTCTAACTCCTGGCGCGAGTATCCTTAAAAAATTTTTAAGGATATCGCATAATATAAGGGGACGTATTTCTTAATACGACACATGGCAATCTTCACCCCGAATAGAGTTTTCACTCTGAGGGGGAAGAGTGGCGAAAATGAAGGGGAGCCGTCATCAAGGTTAACAAATGGATCCCCTTCCCGTACTACTACAGCGCCACTCATTCCTTGTTGCAATTAAGCATGGATGGCTACAGATGGGGTAGTTTCGGGTGGGGATTTGTTACAGATGTATGCCCCTTTTCTAGAAAAGGAGGGCGGGTCCATCAGGACAACATAGCTATCTCACCCAAAAATAGATTTTTTGCTTTGCTTCAAAATCCATTTTTTGGGCTCAGCCATGTCATCCTGATGGAAGCTTACCAAAGAATTACCGTATTTCCCGTGTCATAAGACGCACCTTTTTTTCCTGAAAAATGACCCCAAAAATCACCCTGCGTCTTAACACTAAGAAAAATTTGTATAGGAAAGTTTGAAAACCCTCAAACACCCAACTAATCACTTACAAATACTCACTCAACAGACATAGAATATAAACCACCAATTATCATTCATATGTAATAAAAAAATATTTTTATATTATGCTTCGTTTATTATAGTGCAATAGCAAGTTATTTGTTTTGGTAATCAGCTGATGACTCGCTAACTTCCTTCTAGAAGCAAACAACTGTGTAGTGGTCTCCTAGCAGATGACGCTATTACAGTACATATTAATTGTTAATGCAGTATATATCTATTTTCTCATATTTTTTTTTTATATTTTGTAATAAAGCAATATTTTGATAATGACTTTGTTGCCTGAGTTCTGAAATAATACAAACATACATTTGCTGAATACGACCTTGGAAAAAAAAAACATTTCTGTTAGTTGAGTGCAGTGTTACCAAGTTAGCAGAAAACTAGACCTAGAGTCACATACAGTAGCAAAAGCAGTCCACCTAGAGAAATTTCTAGACTTCTTTGATCACTAATTAAGTTTGTGAGAAAATGTGTAGGCTATATGATAAATTTGGAAAATATTACTGGAATTTTACTCCTTTACCAAAATTTTATTAACATTAGGCAACTGATTTCAGTGGTTTCTACTATTAATACGTAAATAAATTGGGATAACTGGGGTTCAACTAAGTAATATTAACTTGAGCATTTGCCAATATACCTAAAATACGAAAATTTACTGTGCTAGACAAAATCTCACTAGAGTTTCGGACTAGGAATTGCTGCTAGGAATTGTAAAATCTCATTTTTTTCCCAAAAATGCTTTGCTAATTTAAGGGTGCGTCTTACCACTTGTAGCGTCTTATCACACGGGAAATACGGTACTTGAAAGTACTATATCTATGGTTTTGTATAAGTGCCTGAACCTTGAGTCAGCTTCTATATGGTCACCCGGACCACAAATATATGACGCTACCATTATTCGTCATATCTGCTAAGCTTGGAATAAGCTTAGGGCTTCCTGCCCCCTGCAGGGAAACTGTCAACTCTGACTATAGAAGCGAGAAGGTTTGTATACGTTGGAGCAAATGTAATTAACTTACCATAAGTAGGTTCACACGTATAAGCATATTCAATTGTTTATATTATTTTTAGGAAAAAAAATAATTAGGAAACTCTAGCTAGTTTTATTCAGCTACTTATGGGGCGAATAAGACGCACATTTTTATATTTATTTGTATAGACAAGAAATATAACAACGAATGTATTAAAAAAGAATCATATCCTTTACAACCAACATTTTAAAGTTACATATATATTTATCACCTGTAAGGGAAGAAATATATATTAAAACATGGCCACTCGAAATTATTGTAAAATTATTAAGATAATTTCATTGTAGATGTTGTATGAGTTTTAAACACAGCGTACGAGTGTGAACACGGCACTAGTATTATTGGTTTGATTCTACACCTATAAAGAACAGTCTCAGGGGCACAAGGGTGACCCTTAGTAAAAAGTATTACACTGAAAGGTCTCAACAACTTTTCACCCATAACTGTAGTCCCAAACAGTTCACTGTTCATCGCAGCACTAGACGACAGGTTTCATAACACTACCTGCCGCCACCACAAAGTGTTTTAGCTCATGTACTTGCTTCGCATAATGTTTATAGAAGACTCTAGAGGATTTCCAACCTGTGTATGAGCAGAGTCTATCAAAGTCCATATAATGAAAAAAGTTCAGCGAGGAAACAACTTTTCTCAGATCATGACCTTCAGGTGTACTGTCAGGATCCACTCTACGAATAAAGTAGGTGAGCTTTGCCCTCAGTTGTTTCAGGGATAAGTTTGATCCTGAGGTTTCGCCTATGAAGAGCTGTCCCCTCTTGAATTCTTAAGTTCTTTGAAGATTGACCTTTAAACACACTACTGGACACAGAGAGACATCTTCCTTCAGAGGGCAGATTCTCCAAGGACCCCACCTTTTGGTGGGTAGCTCATTTTTGGCAAGAAAGGTAGGATCGGGAAAAAAATTCAGTTCTCCCTCTTCTGTGAAATAAATATGGCCCTCGTCTCTTGATAGGGCTACTATTTCACTAACTCTAGCCCCTGACGCTATAGTGAACAAAAATATCACTTTTTGTGTTAGATCCTTTAGAGAGCCATCTTCATTATTCAAGTTCGAAGCATAATGTAAGACTGTCCAGAGACCATGAAATGGGCTTCGGAGGGGTTGCTGGTTTGAGTCTAGCGCATGCCTTCGGAATCTTGTTGAAGATTTCGTTCGACAGGTCCACCTGGAAGGATATAGAAGAGGTCTAGTCAAAGCTGACTTGCACGTAATTATCGTGGTGGAAGCCAAGCCTAGTTCATGAAGGTGGATGATGAAGGACAGGCAGAAGTCTATCGAGAATTCCATCGACTTTTTTGCTTTAACAAAAGACACCCACTTCTTCCAAGACGATTCATATTGTCTTCTGGTTGATTTTGACTTGTATTCTTCTATATACAGTGAACCCTCG
This sequence comes from Palaemon carinicauda, assembly GCF_036898095.1. Lineage (NCBI taxonomy): Eukaryota > Metazoa > Arthropoda > Malacostraca > Decapoda > Palaemonidae > Palaemon > Palaemon carinicauda. Next base: position 158,557,468 of record NC_090732.1, read on the forward strand.
TTTATCGCGGTAGATAGGTTCCAGACCCGACCGCGATAGGTGAAAATCCGCGAAGTAGTGACACCATATTTACCTATTTATTTAACATGTATATTCAGACTTTTAAAACCTTCCCTTGTTCGTAGTACTGTTAACAAACTACCCTTTAATGTACAGAACACTTAATGCATGTACTACAGTACAAAAAACTAAAACAGGCACAAATATTAAAGGCGATTTTATATCATGCGTTTCCTAAACACGCCAAAAAGCACGATAAAAAATGGCAACCAATGTTATGTTTACGTTTACTGTATCTCTGATCATAATGAAGAAACAAACGCATTTACACATCTGTGTATAGGTTAGTTTTTGCATTGATTATATTGATTATTCAGTACAGTATGTTGATTTTGTTATTACCAATGTTTTACTTAATTTTTCTTAGGACTTCCAAATGAAACGTTTTTCTTTATGACGTCGCCTGAAACGACGGCGTCATAAAGTACGCTCAGTAAACAAACGAAGGTATTTAACGCGCATGATGAAAGTGATAAATAATGATATTACTGTAAAAGCTTTTATAAAATATGTTATTACAAATATTATTTACCGTATCTATATGAAATCATACATACGTAGCAAAGCAGGAAAACAATTTACGAGAGAGAGAGAGAGAGAGAGAGAGAGAGAGAGAGAGAGAGAGAGAGAGAGATTGTTTTACATACGTAAATGTAAATTTTAAACAAAAAAAAAAATAGCCTCATTTCATATAAAATAGATTACAAATATTTTACTTTATCATATTACAGTAGTCTGTATAATACTGTAAAGTACAGTACAGTATGTTGTTGTTATAGTCGTGGCGATGAAATTCTCACGAAACAAAAACACGCCATTTGATTACAACAGCTGATTCATTCTCTCTCTCTCTCTCTCTCTCTCTCTCTCTCTCTCTCTCTCTCGTGTTATACAATACTTACATTTAGATGAAGAAACTAAAATTAGTTTTCTTAGTGTCAATTAAATACGAAACAAAAAATTATGCCGAGTCTACATCCATTTCAATAATAGCTAAAAATACGGCATCCGATTTCATCAGCAAACCACTATTTTTTGGGAAACATAATTTTATTCTAGAAAATTGCTACTCTTTAAATAGTTAATTGCACATTAAGAAAGCGTGTACTTTTGTTTTTAAATTTCGGGTGTGTTTTAAAAATCGAGTATTGTTGAATTCTTTTTGTTTTACTTTTGGCTGTGATTAGATCAGCTGACATCTACTGTAGCTGCCGCTCTTGAGAGTGTACGAATACACTAACAAAGTATCGTTTATACCATTTCTTAACTTATTCAAACCGTCTACAGTATACAGTTGATATTACATAAGCACCAATGTGTTATAACCTATCAAATTTTTTTGTTCATTACATTTAAACCCCCCTCTATCTCTCTCTCTCTCTCTACCTCTCTCTCTCTCTCTCTGTGGGCTACTTTTCACTACCTCCCATTCCTTCCCCCTCTCTATCTCTCTAACAAATGATATCTTTGTTGCTCCTCAAAGTTTCATTTATATTGAAAATCAATCATGATTCAATTTTCCTTACTTTCTCCAATCTCGCACCATCGGTCACATCGCGGTATTTTCAAAATTTCCGGAAAATCCGCGATATATGTATATACATGGGTTATGAAAAAAATCCGCGAAGTGGTGAATCCGCGATGGTCAAACCGCGAAGTAGCGAGGGCTCACTAGTCGATACTGTCTTTCGAGATCCCAAATCTTTTCATGACTGCTAAGGCGAGAAAATCATGAGATGAAGATTTTGGGTTCTCAGTGATGAAGTGAAGACAGTCTACTTCTGAACCAGTTGGGATAGAACTGGGTTCGGTGGAGGAAACAGCCTCAGCTTCAGTTCTATTACCAGAGGGAACCAACTGCTCTTGGGCCACTTGGGGGCCACCACTGCTGCTGTCCCCTTGAAGGATCTCAGCTTGTTGAGGACCTTCAGCAGGAGATTTGTTGGCAAGAACAGGTAGATGCAAGTCCATCTGTTCCAATCGAGGGACATGGCATCCATCGTATAGGGCTACGTATCAAAGTAGTTTCTTGTTGTCGCTCGTTGCGAAGAGGTCGATCTGCAGTTCTGAGACTTTACCCAAGATGAAGGAGAATGAGTCTGCGTCTAGGGATCATACCGACTCTATCGGCTTTAGCCTGGATAGAGCGTCCGCTGTCACATTGCGGAACCCTTGTAGGTGAACTGCTGATAAGTGCTATCTTTTCTTTCTTGCCAAGCGAAAGATGGCCAACATCACGTGGTTGATGTAGGGCAATCTCGAGCCTTGTCGGTTCAGACATCTCACTATCACTTGGCTGTCCAAGACCAGCTTGATGTGGGCTGATCTGTGAGGGGATAGCTTCTTCAACATCAGGAGGACTGCCATGGCCTCTAGAATGTTGATGTGGAAGGTCTTGAACAGGGATGACCAGGTCCCTTAAGCTTTCCTTTAATGGGAATGACCTCCCCATTCTTCTGTCGAGGCATCCGTGTGGATGACTACCAATAGTTGAGGTGGTTGTAAGGGAATAGTCTTTGCTAAGCTCTTTACCTTCAACCACAGCCTCCGAAGCTATCGCAGTAAGGTCGGTGTCGGTCTCTGTAGATCTCTTCAAGCGTTTGATGCCTATCTTCTCCAGACTCCTGACGCATCTTTCAGCTGTCCTCTTAGCACTGGGTCTGTTACTGCTGCAAACTGGAGAGCGCCAGGTACTCTTTCCTGTTGGCATCTTGAGATCCTGTTGGATTTCAGTAGTCTCTTGACAGAACCCGCGATCTCTCTCCTCTTCTTTGGTGGAATGGAGAGGCAGTGTGACTGCAAGTTCCAATGGATTCCCAACCATTGAAACTCTAGCTGGAGAGAGGCGAGACTTTGTGTAGTTAATCTTGAAGCCCAGATGTTCCAGGAACTGGATCACTTTTGTGGCTACCTGCAGACAAGCAGTCTTGGATGCTGCCCACACCAGCCCGCCGTCCAGGTATGCAGCTACCTGAACGCCTTCTAAGCGTAGCTATTGTACGACTGCGTCCGCAAGTTTCGTGAAGATCCTTGGAGCTATGTTTACTCAAAAGGGCATGGCTCTGAAGATACACTTTGTCTTCTGTAGCTTGAATCTTAGTTAGGAAGAGAAGGGGCGGCTGACTGGAAGGTACCAGTAAGCATCTGCCAGGTCTATTGAGACTATGTACGCCCCTTTCGGTAACAGGGTCCTTATGTGTTGTAGGGTTAGCATTCGGAACTTCTTGTTCTCGAACTTGAGTGGAGACAAGTCTAGAATGACTCTGAGTTTGTCCGAGTCCTTCTTGGGAACACAAAACAGCCTTTCCTGAAATTTGATGGACTTTGCTTTCCTTATAACCTTTTTGTTCAAGAGTTCTAAGGTATATTCTTCCAGTAAGGGGGTGGGGTGTTGGAAGAATTGAGGAAATGAAGGTGGATATCTGTTCCATTTCCACCCTAGTCCATTCTTGATTAGGCTGTGGGCCCAGGGATCAAAGGTCCAATGATCCTGAAAGTGAAGGAGTCTTCCTCCTACCTGGAGCATCTCATTGCTTGGATGGTCCGGAGGGTTAGCTACCCTGACCACGTCCTCCCCTACCTCGTGAGGGGTTTCTTAAGGAGCCCCGTCTAGATACTCTACCTTTCGGGCGAAAGGTAGTGGTGTGCCTCTCAAAACCTGGATTAAAGGCTGGTGACTGGGCTACCAGCTGTTGAGGCACCACCTGGAAAGTGGTCTGTGGCTGAGCAACCATTTGGGGCACCATGGTCATGGTTACTGTGGGATGTTGCACAGGTCGAGAAGGCAGTCTTGGCTTCTTCGTCTTCCTCTTAGGTTGGGGTCCAGCATCAAGGGAAGATTTTCTCTTGGCAGAGATGCCCCACTTTTGGAGAAGATTCCAAGTCTCTGCGGCAGCTTTGGCAACTACCTCTTGGACTACTTCCTTTGGGAAGAGGTCCTTGCCCCAGATACAGGAAGTGATCAACTTCCTGGCCTCATGCTTGACCGTTGCATTGGTAAACACAAACTCTGCAGGCCCTCCTAGCCTTCACAAAAGCGTATAAGTCCTTAACTAGGGTAGCCATGTTCATCTTGGCTAGGACTGTATACATGTCGGGGGTGCTTGCAATGCCTGCACACATCTCCATGCAGTTCTGGAGGGACAGAGAGGCGGCTAGTCTCTCCTTTGTCTCCTGTTCTCTTCTCAGGAGAAAGTCCGACAACTTCGGGAGGTTCTCACTGAACTGCTGTCCTGCGATGTCCGCGTCAAGCTTCGATACTGAGAAGGTTAGGTGGACATCGTTCCAATCCTTCTCACCCGTGGGCAAGGCTAGAGACAATGGCCTACACTCCTCTAGCGTAGGAAATGGTTTGCCTGCATCAACTGCCTTAAGCACACTGTGGAGAGCTTTTCACGAGAAGGGGAAAGCTCTGGATGAAGGAGCAAGAAAGGTAGGGTGCTTCTTGCTCAACGCAGAAACTTTGGAGTTGGTGTATCCTGCCTTCTTCAGGCTACTCGTCAAGAGAGCCTGTGCCTTTTTGTGATCGAAAACCATGACTTCCTTGGGTTCCGTCACTTCCTTACACGCTGGCTCACTTTTCAGCCGGATGAAAAATTCCGGGTAAGCCGAAAGGTTTGGCCAGAATTGAATGTCGTCCAGGGGGATGGCCCCCATCTTCTCCGAAATGAAGAGTTTCCCATTCATCATGGGCATGAACACTGAATACCTCCAGGGATTGGTTTCGGAGCATGGTGGCAGGTCAGACACTTTGGGTCCCTTGTATGACCCACGAGAAGTAACTACGTGGGTTGCTTCCCGGAATTCCTTCCTCATATCTACATTTTCCTTCCGTAGAGAGTCAACTAGTCGTTGCATCTGGGCCAAAACCGCTTGGCCTAGCGGGTCTAGTTGAGGGGTTAGAGCCGAAGAAGTTGACGACACAGACTGGAATGCCAACACAGACAGAAGAGGGTCCTCCGCATCTGTCGACTCCAGATCATCTTCTTCTCCAGGTGGTTGGGCCATCTCGTCCTCAAGGTTCTCTTGAAGGAGACCCTTTTCGGTGTCCGAGGACATTTCTGACATCCTCTCCTGATGGATGTCCATGCCTTGTAAAGCCTCGTTGATATGGGATTCTATTGCAAGTTGTATGCAGGGAGGTCCGGGTCGTGCTTGAGATACGACGGCATCAGCTGTTGCCTTAGGGAACAGCAGGCTTCTCATCATCTCGCTTGGTAGGTATGGTCCCGGAGAGTTCTTTTGGAACCCTCGTACCCACTTCCTAAGCGTTTCCCTCGCAGTATCCCTCAACTCCGTCTTCTTGGGATCGCCAAAACCCTCGATCATCAAGGCCAAGCAGACATTGCAATCCTTGGGATCCCAATATCTCAAGGTTTCAGTTACGATGGAGCAGGGGGCATGATACCTACACATGGTGTGACCACAAAAGTTCCTACTCTTGTAGTTACAGTAGATCACCTCACACTTCACCTTGGCCTCCTCCTGTAAAGAAAGAAAAAGGTGGAATGAGTATGGGGTAATTTATCACACTGATAAATTCAATTTAATTCATGTATAAAATTAGCACTTACTATTATCATTGTAGCTTAGGATAGTAAGCTAGAAAGAAAATAGGAAAGGGACATATCTGTGTCTCCTGTCCAGACAATTGCTGTGACCTCCCTCAATATTAAAACAGTATTTAAAATTTCCTTATTAGGGAGTTTAAGGTAGAAGATTTCTAAAATTCAAGAGCTAAAGTTTGTGTATACTAGCACTGACCCATCCACAATGGAATATTAATATTGTAGGGTAAAGATATTATGTTCTGATGACCTATGGTTCATCAGGATATTGGAGGAATACTTCACTTCAACATTATTAGCGGTCTCAACAATGGACTGTGAAAGGATACACAGAATATGTTGGAAAATATATACTACTGTATATTATATACTATAGTTTTCTAACTGCAGTATGTACTATACTGTAGAAATACTGGCTACTTTATACTCTTATACTGTAGTTCTGCCGGCATGCTGCTGGCTGGACTAGTACCTGACAGAACTAGCCGATGGAGAGAGAGAAAGCATGGAGAGAAGGGCTACCGTATTATCACAGTTTAGTACAATAACTAGGGTTGTAGGGATTACTGTGTCTACTGCCTTCTTCCAGAATGAGGATTCAAATGGAAGGGGGAGAATGTAATCATTCAAGCTTCCATCCAACCACAGTACAGTATCTGTTGCCGGCTGCTCTGCCGGTTCCAGGGTTTGTGGATGGCAGTCCAAGAGAGGACTGAAGAATACTCAAAGTTATAAGGGTCTCCCACCGGCAGCCGTCATGGCCGGCACAACATTTCCCGGAGCCTTGCTTCCGTTTGGGGAAAGGTCGAAGTGGCAATCAGACCGCCTTGTAGGAGCCCGGCCAGCATCGCAATCCACCCGGCAAGCGGGGAGATTGTAGAATACCGGCCATAGATGTTGTGACGGCTAGGCCATCACGAAAGGACAGAAAGGGGAAGGGAAAGGGTCTTATATTTTGCGTCGAAAATAGGCCTCCTACTATCGGCCACAGACACAGAAACAGTTTCTGTACCGGCGCCGTCTTGGGCGGCAGAAGAATAACGATTCCTCAGCCTAAGACATGACTTCTAGACCACAAGGGAGAAGGTGGCAGCAATTGTACTATCACTTTCGGTTGTGGGCTAAGGAAGCCGGGCTTCCTATGCCGGCAACTGTGAACCGGCAGGGGAATGACTAGTCCCCCATCAGTAGAGTTGCTGCCGACAACAAGACTGAATACTATGAGTTACTGTCGTGATTCAAAGCCAAGATACTCACTGGAAAAGTGGGAAGGCAGAAACACTAATCTAGTCAAGCCAGAGTACCCTACTCTATGGAAAGACCAAGATAGGGTTGTCGCCTAATGGCGGCACTCAGAGGGAAGGTAGGGTTTACCCTTAAACCTCTAAAAGAGAAGAGTATCAGATTATGTTGGTAATTCTAGGAGATATACGATCTACGACTGAATTGATAAAACGATACAAGAGGGTAAACGGGGAAAACGTACGTTAGTATACAAAAACGCATTAGGCTAGTCTAACGCGTTGGGATCTCGGCTACGCTACGTCACCGAGACCTTATCGTATACGATCAAAAAGTTTCACAGAAGAGGAAATATTACGTGCATGATCTGATCTTCACTAGTATAATTTGCGTAAATAGCTATAATTCATAAAAGCTAAATACAGAGGAACCTCTACACACGAACGTATCTACATCCAAATTTTCCAACATCCGAAGTAAAATTCGAGCAATTTTTCGACTCTACACCCGAATTTTATTTCGACACACGAAGTAAGCAATTTTCGTCGTACCGGTTGTATCCAAATTTTTCGACACGCGAAGTACAATTCGAACATGTTCCTACTCTACACCCGAATTTTTTTTCGACACCCCAAGTAAACAATATCCGTGCACGTAGATGGTACTCAGCGCCGGATATATTTTTTATTTACGCCGATAGAAGGCAGCAATTCTACCTCGGAGGGACCCTCAATTAGCGTGGCTTGGGACATTCCTCTGTTCTCGTCGGCTTCGTGTGGTTGTGCCCTGTGCGCTCTGCTATTAACTGGGTTTTAAATCATGGGTCGTAAAAGGCTTAGTTTCGCAAGTGGTAGTGGTAGTGGTGAGAAAAGGAATAAGGAAATGCTTTCTTTAGAAGTAAAGCAAGGAATTATTGAAAAGCATGTGTGAGTGAACTTGCAAAACAACATCACGACGAACTTACTACAGAGGAGCTCAAGGAACTCCATGCTATGTCTGAGCACATAAGTGATGACAAGGAAGGGATCGAGGAGGTAGAACATGTGTTAGGTTCGGCGCAAATAAAAGAGGTGTTAGGAAAATATCAAGACGTGGTCGACTTCATCGACAAATACCATCCAAAAAAATTGCAGGTTTGTCGAGTAGTTGCGCAGTTTGATGATGTTTCCCTAACTTATTTTCAAAACATTCTGTAAAGCTGTACCAAGCAACTTTCTATCGATAGCTTCTTTAAAAAAACTACGAAGCGAACTCGTGATGAAGAGAAAGGAAGTGGTTCAAAGAAAACGGCAAAGATTGAAGAGAAAAAAATTCAATCAATTTTAAGTGTAGAGTGAAAGTGATTAAAATTAATCATCAAAAAGAAAGAAAGAAAATGTAAAAAAAAAATATGAAATAAAAAAAAAATAAAATAAATAAGCTAAGATAGCTTAAAGTTCACTTAGTGTAAGTTAGAATAAGTTACGGTAGTGTACGTTTATCGTAGTCAACCTCTCTACCTCCTCGCCGCCCGTCTGTCTCCTCTCTGCGTAGCAAGACCAACACCTGCGCTGGACTTTCTAAGGTAAAGTGACGCTAAAAACCCGTTTCTTATTTATTATTTCTTGATAATTATTCTTTTTTACATGTCTATTATCTAATTTAGAGTGCATATTGTCATGTGTAATTATGTGTAGTAATTTATTAAGGAGTTATCATAGGTTTTTGGGCTCAACCACAGATTAATCCTATTTCAATGTATTCTTATGGGAAAATTCGTTTCTACATCCGAACATTTTCTACATCCGAAGTCGGTTGTGGAACTGATTAAATTCGTATGTAGAGGTACCACTGTACCAGGAACGTCGTACTACTAACTAAATAAAGCATTTATGGCGTGGCGTACGACAGCGTCCAAAATGGCGCCTCCGGTGAACGGCTATGCTCCGATAAACACATCTAAATTATGCTAATTTAGCTGTGAGAAGGGAGCTAAAAATTATAAACAGGAAAGATTAAATACTAAACTTTCCAGAGGATGAAGATGCTGAAGAATGCATGATACTAATCCAAGAATAGTAACAAAACACCAAAAGCAAGCCGGAGATACACCGTGCTTAATTCGCTAATAAGAAAGGATTGGATTGACATGAGTGGCGCTGTAGTAGTACGGGAAGGGAATCCAGCGGGTAACCTTATTGACGGCTCCCCTTCATTTTCGCCACTCTTCCCCCTCAGAGTGAAAACTCTATTCGGCGTGAAGATTGCCATGTGTCGTATCAAGAAATACATCCCCTGATATTATGCGATATCCTCAAGAATTTTTTAAGGATACTCGCGCCAAGTGTTAGAATTCTGGACCCCTATGGTCAATTATCTGAGAGTATCACTGTAGCTAAATATCCCTTAGAAAG
>NC_090732.1:158571729-158581729 GCF_036898095.1 Palaemon carinicauda
CGTAAAATAATCGACAATTATCCAGCAACCCACCATACAATTTTTATGCATATCCAATAATAATTAGATTAGTAAATAACACCTTGAAATTGACATACCCTTCCTACATTTCAAGTGGCAGATTAGGGAGTCTGAGTCAGTGTGGTTGGCGGCCATTTTGTGGACATATCCGAAGCGTAAGCTGCCCTATCTATATATATTCTAGTTCCCTATAGAATTTGTGATATTTTGGTATATTTTTACCTGCATAAATATCATATTATATATTAAATATATGTATTTTTTTACTAAATTTCTAAGTACTCAAAAAATTACCTTTAGATATGGCCCCTGATATAAATGTAATTTACAAAATAATGAAGATTTTTTTACATATTTCTATTTTAGGATAACATATGTTTATTCCCTAAAAAAAATTAGCCACTTCCTATTTCATTTGGGTACCCAAAAAAATTCATGAAATTTGGACAAATTTTTTTGGCCAAAAAAAGTTACCCTTTTTTTCTCATTTCAGATCTTCACCTCCATGGGTCTGACTTCATCCAAAATACATCAAGATGTGTCCTAAACATTCAAGAATCAATTCCTAAAAGGATTTGTGTATATATGTATAAACTTTTTTTTTATGAATTTTTATGTCAGGTCTTTTTTTTTCTACTTAATTTTTAAAAATATTTATAATAAATAGTTTTTCTGCAGATGAGTAGTATTTATCTTTACAGTTGTTTTAAGCATTCATTGAAGTTTTTTTTGGCAAAAGAAAAAAGGAGGTTACTGCAAAAACTGATTTTTCAAGAATTTTTTTTGGCGTCGGGGTCGTTCGCGTCCGAGTATACCCTTAAAGGGGTGTCCGAGGAGCTTACCTATCCAGGGTTAAATAAGCTCTGACCGTAAAGTAACTTTTACTTTTCGAGATATTTTATGTTTTGTGGCAGAGCTGTGCCTCGACCGGACCCGCCATTTTATGGCGTCGCTGTTGTTTTGCATGCCTTATTTAGCTAGCCTCAACAGCGTTTTCCGGCCTCATTAACTAATCGATACTATTAGTTATTTAGTCTTCATAGCTAGGAACTTTATACAGTATATCGTGTTTTGACGCCTTGTTATCGGTCATCATCTGACCCCATACCAGTTCGCTAGTCTAGCCCCTAGGCCAGAGCGCCTAACATCAGTGTTCATGCATGATATATTTCAGTGATCCTAGGTTTAGTTATGAGGATAGTGGCATTATTTTACGATACTGTTGACTATGATGCAATTGTTTTCGCCTTCAGGGACCATATAGGGGATAGGTTAGATAGTGTGCCTTTCTAACCTAACCTACATGTAGGACCCCTATATGCTTCCTTCACCCCCTCCCTTAGGGCATCCCCTCTGTGTAGCCTTGCTCCCCCTACCACGTAAGGGGATCAAGCTCATATCAGAGTATCTATCGCTTCTCTGTCCTCCTTAAGGGAATGATCCCCACTTAGGGTTGCGTCCGAGAATGAGGAACGGCATGTCCTTCCTCTATTGCTGGGGCTAGGTTTCCGACCTTTCCTGCAATAGCGATACGTCTTCCATCCTTCCTAGTTCAGGGTGTAACATCCCTGCTCTAGGTTAGGTTTGGGGGGTTAGTTCTGTGCCTTGCTGAAACGATACCCATGCACCGTTCTCAGACAGGCTGCCTTACCTTAGGCTAGGGAGCGTCCTCCCTTCCTTGGTGGCCGCTTTGGTACAGAGCCTCCTCCATAGAAGACCCTTCTTCTTCTCCCCTCCCCTCCTATCTCTTGTATGGCCTAGCCTATACTTAGGTTAGTCTATACCCATCTGTCCCCTGTCCTACAACTCCTCCTTAGGGTGGAGTGATAGGGCTACCTTGAGCTCCTGTGTGCAGTCCGCTCTGGTACATATACCCTTCATAGTGTCCTATGGGATTAGCCACTAGATGCGTTTTGCCCGCAGGGGTTCTTCCCCCTCTTGGGTGTTCCCTAGCCCTCCCTTGGGCTACCCTGGCTCCCGGCCGTCTGCGGCCCCTGCCTCTGGGTGATAGGGCTAGCCTCTATCATGGGTACACCCACTCAGGTGGGATGTCTTGGGGTCCGTGTCCGTACCCCTACATCCCTCCTTCTGTCTCTTTCACTATCCTGGTGCCGGTCCCTTGCCGCCTCCCCTGTCGGTGATACCCACCTCCCACCCTTGGTGACTCATTCCTTGCCCCTGGGCCGTCAGTCCTCCGTGTGCCGGGGACTGCCACCTCCCGTCGGCGTCCAGCCGATAGCCTTCCCTCATACCTCATAGCTTCGGTCGTCCGTCCATCAGTCCGGCCCCCGGAGTGCCGGCATCCACTGCCGGCAGTCCGGTTCTGCTAAAGCCCTTTCCTTGTCCCTGTCACCAAGCCGGCAACCTTCGGCTGCCGGAGCCGCCGCTCCCCGCCGGCGTGCCGACGTTGTGCCGGCGGCCGTGTCTTCCCTAATGCCAGAAACTCTGCTGGAGCGGCCTCCGGCGTGCCGTCGGTCTGCCGGAGCCTTCCGGAGGCGTCAAAGCGACTTGCACCCCTTCTAATAGCTATCATCTCATGCTGATAGCCCTACATTGCAACCAGATGGTTTGACTACATAAATAGATAGGTATTATCTTACCGTTCTATTAATAACCATGCTGTCTTCTTGCATATCACAAATTTCCAGCATGGTTTTACCTGCTCAAAGCTTCCGGCGTTGAGCAAGAAGCACCCTACCTACGTCGCACCAGATGATGCGATCCTCCCCTTCATGGAAAAGGCCTTCGCTGCGGTACACAAAGCAGTGGAAGAAGGGAAACCTTGCCCTGCACTGGAGGAGTGCAGACCCTTAGCACGGCTGGTTGCCGGAAACCGTTACCCTATGGGATCTTCTACGTTCCCAATTCTATGGTCTGAGTGGCCTCAGTCCCAGTTTTATATCCTTGGCAATTCCCACTGCCTTGCTGGCATTCTATGAAGAATTCTGCCCTGTGCCCTCGGTCACAACAAATTGCCTATGGATAAGGTTACGGTAACCAGCCGGGCGGGTTACACGGAGTATGTGTCTATCTCCTTCATTTCCGCCCATTCTCTGAACATCACATTGTTTATACCACTTAATATTAAGTTAAAGATTAATCCTTTAATATTTAACTTTAGAATAGAAGTCATTCTTATGACTCCCCCATACTCATGTTCTCTTTCTCTCACAGGAGGAGTACGTGAAGTGCGACCACGGCTTCTGTGGAGTGAAGCGCCCGCACTTTTATGGGCACACGGCGTGTAGGACTCACGCCCCTTGTGCCAACAAGAGAGGTGATCTGAAATTTTGGGACCCGCAGAACTGTACGGTCTGCCAGGACCGCCTGGTCGAGGCGTTCAATAACCCTCCCTCAGCGGAGGTTAGGGACGCTTCTCGAGAGAAGCTACCCAAATGGGTGCGTGGCTTCCAGAAGAACGCCACTGGACCATACCTTGCCACTGAAGACTTGAGGGCCTTACTGTTCCCGAAGGCATCCCCAGACTCTGTGGTCCCCAAGGATCAGATCCACACCGTCCAGATCACGGTGGAACCCGATGTAGTCATGGCCCAGTCCATGCATGAGTGTCGCCTGGATACCGACAACGCGGATCGTATGTCGGAGGTGTCGGAGACAACGGAGAGGAACCTCATGGCCGAAGAATTGGACTATGAGGAAGACCGAGTGGAATACGCCGAGTCGGAGCAAGAGGTCGCTCCGCCTTCCACCACCGCCCCAACTCCTCCACCGACGGAAGTATCACTCCCGTCTACCTCCGCCACCCCGGACCCCATCCCATCCAGCGCCCAGGAGATGTTCCGTATGCTCGAAGCTCTTATGGACAAGAAACTCCGTGAAACACACGAATACATCAGGACCATGGGAAGTTCCAAGGAGCCGAAAAGGATTTCGGTTAAGAACCTCCCGGCATGCTCGCACGCCAACCCCTGGAGGTATGCTGAGCATATGCCTATCGCAACGGGCAAGATCTTCGTCAGTGAGAAGGTCGGCTCGGTTGCCCTGGAAGAAGTGGAGTTCTTCCCAAGTTTTGAGGCTTATCCGGACTGTTACGTCCGGCTTCGATCCGAACCTGCCTCTAAAGAAGAGACCGAACCTAAGGAGGTGATAGTGTTCGATCTCCCGAAGGGCCAGGCTATGCTGGCCAACGCTTTTAAAAGTAGGGGTTTTACCTGCTCAAAGCTTCCGGCGCTGAGCAAGAAGCACCCTACCTACGTCGCACCAGATGATGCGATCCTCCCCTTCATGGAAAAGGCCTTCGCTGCGGTACACAAAGCAGTGGAAGAAGGGAAACCTTGCCCTGCACTGGAGGAGTGCAGACCCTTCTCCCTGATTACTCCCCCCGATGTTCGACACTGGAAAGATGTCCAGCATACTTTCGTGGTGGGGAAACTAGATCCTGACGTTGCTGGACGTCAGTTTAACGAAGACCTCCCGAAACTTAATGACCATCTCCTTCGTCGGGAACAAGACACGAAGGAAAGGCTCGCCGCATCCATGTCCCTCCAGGTACAGCTTGACGTCATGGCCGGTGACACTAGTCCCCGACCACTACATGGTGCTCGCCAAAACGCATTTGGCGACTGTAGTTAAGGACTTGTACAGCTTCATGAAGGCTCGGAGAGCCTGTCGTGAATTCGTGTTCTCAAGTGCCACAGTGAGACACGAACCCCGGAGGCTGATTTCCTCCAACATCTGGGGTAAGCACCTCTTTCCCTCTGACCTTGTGAAAGAGATCACCGACAAGGCCGCCACGGAGAACAGAAACCTTCTCCACAAGTGGGGCATGTCGAAGAAGAGGAAATCCTCTCAGGACGACGGCCCTCAACCTAAGAGGAAATCCTCCAAGCAAAAACCCCAGCAACGTCAACAGAGACGGCAGTTTCCGGGACCCGCTACTCCCCAAGTGGCAGCTCAGCCACAGCAGACCTTTCAGCTGGTCACCCAACCGGTTTTGTCACAGTCGCCGGTTTTCACCCCTGCTTTCGAGCAACAGACGACTACCTTTCGTCCCAAAGGTAGAGGCTCAAACAGAGGTGCAGGCAGAGACGCATCTCGCCGTCCCTCCAGAGGCAGAGGAGGAAGGGGAGCTAGCGGCCGAGGCAGTAAACCCTCGGGACACCAGAAGCAATGAAGTGCTTCCGGTGGGAGGAAGACTCCGCCAATTCCAGGATCGTTGGACCTTCGATCCCTGGGCACACAGCATCGTCAAGAAGGGTCTAGGCTGGAGTTGGACTCAACCACCCCCAACCTTCCAGCAATTCTTCCAACAATCAACCCCCCTTCTGGAAGAATATGTCCTAGATCTCTTGAACAAGAAGGTGATAAGGAGGGTAAAGTCAACCAGGTTCCAAGGGAGACTGTTTTGCGTCCCCAAGAAGGACTCCGACAAGCTCAGAGTCATTCTAGACTTATCCCCCCTCAACAAGTTCATAGCGAACAACAAGTTTAAGATGCTGACTCTTCAACAGATAAGGACCCTTCTGCCTCAAGGTTCCTACACGGTCTCCATAGACCTGGCGGATGCCTATTGGCACGTTCCAATGAACCACCACGCTTCCTCCTACCTAGGATTTTGACTCCAAAGGAAAAGCTACGCCTTCAGGGCCATGCCCTTCGGCCTCAACGTGGCCCCTCGGATCTTCACAAAGCTGGCGGATGCCATCGTTCAACAGCTGCGCCTCCGAGACGTCCAGGTGATGGCCTACCTCGACGACTGGCTAGTCTGGGCTCCATCGCCCGAGGATTGTTTAAAATCCTGCAACAAAGTCACCCAGTTCCTAGAACACCTGGGATTCAAGATAAACGCGAAGAAATCTCGCCTCTCTCCAGCTCAGAAGTTCCAATGGTTAGGAATCCAGTGGAACCTTCAGTCACACCGCCTTTCCATTCCCCAGAAGAAAAGGAAGGAAATAGCAGGGTCTGTCAAGCGACTGCTGAAATCCAAACGGATCTCAAGACGTCAGCAGGAACGAGTTCTAGGCTCTCTACAGTTCGCCTCAGTGACAAACCCAGTGCTACGTGCACAGCTAAAGGATGCCGCGGGAGTCTGGAGACGTTCCGCATCCATCGCTCGAAGAGACCTCAAGAGACGGCTCCCAAACAGACTTCGGCTGCTCCTCAAGCCGTGGTCGGAAGCAAAGGCCCTGAAAAGGTCCATCCCTCTTCAACACCCACCTCCATCACTCAACATCCACACGGAAGCCTCGCTGGAGGGTTGGGGAGGTCACTCCCACCAAAAACAGGCTCAAGGCACATGGTCTCCCCTATTCAAGACATTTCACATCAACATCTTGGAGGCCATGGCGGTCCTAACTCTGAAGAAACTCTCCCCGCCTCCCTTGATCCATATTCGTCTAACCCTAGACAACTCGGTGGTAGTTCGATGTCTCAATCGCCAAGGCTCAAGATCGCCCCACATAAATCAGGTGCTTCTGACAATCTTCCGTCTGGCAGAGAAGAGGAAATGGCACCTGTCTGCAGTTCACCTACTAGGATTCCGCAACGTGACGGCGGACGCTCTATCCCGGACAAGCCCGATAGAGTCGGAATGGTCTCTAGACGCAAGATCATTCTCCTTCATCTCTCACCAAGTCCCAGAACTTCAGATCGATCTCTTCGCAACGAGCGACAACAATCAACTTCCTCGATATGTGGCCCCGTATGAGGACCCCAAGGCAGAAGCAGTGGATGCCATGTCACTGGACTGGAACAGATGGTCCAAGATCTACCTGTTCCCTCCCACCAACCTTCTGCTGAAAGTCCTCTCCAAACTGAGAACCTTCAAAGGAACAGCAGCCCTAGTGGCTCCCAAGTGGCCTCGGAGCAACTGGTACCCCCTAGTCCTGGAGCTACAACCTACGCTGATCCCTCTCCCAGGCCCAGTTCTCTCCCAGCAAGTACAGAAGTCGACTGTCTTCGCTTCATCATTGAAGGTCAGGGACCTTCATCTCATGATTTTCTCTCCCTAGCCGTGAAGAAAAGGTTCGGAATATCGAAGAAGAGCCTCGACTTCCTCGAGGAATACAAGACCGAATCCACACGACGGCAATACGAATCATCCTGGAGAAAATGGGTCTCATTCGTCAAGGCAAAAAATCCTACGGAAATCACCATCGATTTTTGCATGTCCTTCTTCATTCACCTTCATGGACAGGGCTTGGCAGCCAACACGATTTCTACATGCAAATCGACCTTGACTAGACCACTGATGTATGCCTTCCAGATTGATCTGTCCAACGACTTCTTCAATAAACTGCCTAAGGCATGCGCTCGTCTACGCCCAGCACCCCCACCAAAACCGATCTCCTGGTCCCTGGACAAGGTGCTCCATTTTGCCTCCAACTTGGACAATGATTCGTGCCCTCTCAAGGATCTGACTCAAAAAATTATTTTTCTTTTTGCTCTTGCCTCAGGAGCCCGAGTCAGCAAAATAGTGGCATTATCAAGGGACGAGGGCCACATTCTGTTTACAGATTCAGGTGACCTTACCCTCTTCCCGGATCCGACGTTTCTCGCCAAAAACGAATTACCCACCAAAAGATGGGGCCCTTGGAGAATATGCCCCCTGAAAGAAGATGCCTCTCTATGTCCAGTAGAGAGCCTCAAGGTCTATCTTCGTAGAACTTCGGACTTTGGTGGAGGCCAACTCTTCAAAGGAAAAACATCGGGCAGCGACCTGTCACTGAAACAACTAAGAGCGAAAATCACCTACTTCATTCGCAGAGCGGATCCTGACAGTACACCCGCCGGTCACGATCCTAGAAAAGTTGCATCGTCTCTGAATTTCTTTCAGAGTATGGATTTCGAAAGCCTTAAGAGTTTCACAGGCTGGAAATCCTCGCGTGTTTTCTTCAAACATTATGCGAAACAAGTGCATGAAGTCAAACATTTTGTGGTAGCCGCAGGTAGTGTTATGAAACCTGCACCCAACTCTGCATAAAACAGTGAGTTACTTGGGACTCTAACTCCTCGGGTGCCTATGTTGACCCTCGCGTGATACGTAGTGATTTCAAAGACACTTAGTGCTTTTTCATATACTGTTCTTCTCCCAGGTGAAATGTCATAGTCGTCACACAAGTGCCGCATGCCTAGAGCATGATGTGTTTTAATTTCAAAAGACTGACGTTCCTCTGGAACGAGTGCCTACTAATAATTTGAAATTCTCTTTCAGATTCAAGAGCAAGTCTTTCATTACTATGTACATCATAATTTGTTGTAAATTACTTTTACATATTTATTGCATTTAATTAACATATTCTGCAATTGTGAAATAAAATTTCTATTTTATTACTTGTGCGTCTCAATCCGCTCCTACTTATACTATGAAATACACGACTGTCATAGTTTTATTATCCCCTTCCTCTTATATTTGATAAAGATTACTAAGGATTCAACCCTTATTATATACTCACCTGTGCAATGTAATATTCCTACACGAATACTTACTTACATCATACCTTAGAGACCAGACGATTCTCTATTCACATACAG
The DNA here is from genome assembly GCF_036898095.1 of Palaemon carinicauda. NCBI lineage: Eukaryota > Metazoa > Arthropoda > Malacostraca > Decapoda > Palaemonidae > Palaemon > Palaemon carinicauda. The sequence continues at coordinate 158,580,244 of NC_090732.1, forward strand.
TGCCTAACCACCACTTATCTGCCCTTGAGAATGTTCCTATATGAATGCCAACCATTCAGTCTTGTCTCCGAGTTCTTCATGTTCTCCCAGCAAGGTGGGTACCCCTTCGATGACCACTTTGATCTTCAGCATGGCCCGTGGGGACTTCACTGCCAGGGGGGCAGGAAGTTCTCTTCCCTACGGTTCTTCTATTAAGATTACTATGCTAACCTGTTCAAAGCCCTCGGCACTTACACTACAAGGGGAAAATCTACCACGATACATTGATTCTCTGGTATTCTTCCATCAGGACGCCATGGCTTGAGCCCAAAAAACGGATTTTGAGCGAAACGAAAAATCTATTTTTGGGTGAGATAGCCATGGCGTCCTGATGGACCCTCCCTGCTACTTCGTCCAGTTTTTTCAGGTCCCACCTTGTCCTGCTGAATCATGGTGATCGGCAAGCAACTGGCTTCAGGATGAGGACGGACGTGACGTCATTTAGCAATGGCGCCCGTTTGTTTACGTCTCGAGTACCAAAAGTAGCCACGAACGAGATTAGCTGTGGAACGGCTCCCCAGCTATTCTCCGCCCCTACACATCGAAGTGTTAACTATGTGGGGTGTAGATAGCTATGTGGCGCGTTAATACATGCGTCCCCTGTTGATATACGATGTCTTAAAGGGAAACCTTTCGGATACTCGCTCCAGAAGTTAGAATTCTGTGATAACCTGTGGTTAAATTCTCTGGGAATATTTAGTAGTTATATACCCAAGGAAGCAACCAAAAAGGAACCTTCCATCAGGACGCCATGGCTATCTCACCCAAAAATAGATTTTTCGCTTCGCTCAAAATCCGTTATATATATATATATATATATATATATATATATATATATATATATATATATATATATATATATATATATATATATATATATATATATATACACACACAGTATATATGTGTATATATATACATATAAATATATGTACAGTGGAACCTCTACATACGAATTTAATCCGTTCCAGAACCAACTTCGGATGTAGAAAATGTTCGGATGTCGAAACGAATTTTCCCATAAGAATGCATTGAAATAGGATTAATCCATGGTTGAGCCCAAAAACCTATGATAACTTCTTAATAAACTACTACACATAATTTTCCCATGAGAATAATGAACACTAAATTAGATAATAGACATGTAAATAAGAAGAATAGACATGTAAATAAGAAGAATTAGCAAAAAATGATAAATAAGAAACGGGTTTTTAGCGTCACTTTACCTTAGAAACTCCAGCGCAGGTGTTGTTAGTCTTGCTACCAGAGAGGAGACGGACGGGCGGCGAGGAGGTAGAGAGGTTAACTACGATAAACGTACACTACCTTAACTTATTCTAACTTACACTAAGTGAACTTTAACATAACTTAGCTTATTTTTTTTTTTTTTAATAATTTATATTTTTTTTTACATTTTCTTTTTTTCTGTTTGATGATTAATTTTAAT
>NC_090732.1:158586729-158604229 GCF_036898095.1 Palaemon carinicauda
ATTAGTTCATTATGCGTGTTGCATAAGATTTTTCATAACTCTGACCATCCTTTACATTCAGATCTCCCAGGACAATTCTATCCTGTTCATAATACTAGGCAGGCAGTTAATTCTAATAGCCAGGCCTTCTCCATCATGAGGCTCAATACTACACAGTATTCTAGAAGTTTTATTCCAGCTATAACCAAGTTGTGGAATGATCTTCCTAATCGGGTAGTTGAATCAGTAGAACTTCAAAAGTTCAAAGTTGGAGCAAATGTTTTTATGTTGACCAGGCTGACATGAGTCTTTTTATAGTTTATATATGACATATCTATTTTGACGTTACTGTTTTTAGAATTATATATTATTAATTTGTTCTTATCATTCATTTATTTCCTTATTTCCTTTCCTCACTGGGCTATTTTTCCCTATTGGAGCCCTTGGGCTTATAGCATCTTGCTTTTTCAACTAGGGTTGTAGCTTGGCTAGTAATAATAATAATAATAATAATAGTAATATATATGCATATATATATATATATATATATATATATATATATATATATATATATATATATATATATATATATATATATATATATTTATATATATATATATATATATATATGCAGAAGAACCACAGGGAAAATGAAAATACGAAATATACAATTAAGTCCTGACTAGTTTCGTGATACTTCTTCAGTCCTCTGAAGAAGTATCACGAAACTAGTCAGGACTTAATCGTATATTTCGTATTTTCATTTTCCCTGTGGTTCTTCTGCATCTGAGCATCACGTTTTCCTGTCATTTTTACGCATGCATGCATATATATATATATATATATATATATATATATATATATATATATATATATATATATATATATATATATATATATATATATATATTATGGTGGAAGGAAAATCATTTGTAGCAAAAGAGTGGGGGAATAGAGTAGGTGGATGTAAAAGGGAGCTAGCGAGGGTTGAAGAGCAATAAATCTGGGGGTAAAAAGTTAATATCAAGTAAAGTTGAAAATGGCATATGACGAAGTGAAAGTAAGAGAAACTGGTAATTTAGAGGAGGAGTGGAAGTTAGTAAAAGAAAATTTTTTTGGGATTGCAAGTGATGTGTGTGGCAAGAAGTTTGTTGGAGGCAGCATGAGGAAGGGCACTGAATGGTGGAATGAAGGAGTGAAGGTAAAATTGGAAGAGAAAAAGAGGGCTTTTGAAGAATGGCTGCAGAGTAATAGTGCAGAGAAGTATGAAAGGCATAGAGAGAAAAATGTGGAAGTAAAGCGCAAGGTAAGTGAGGCAAAGAGGGCAGCTGACCTGAGGTTGGGTCAGGGAATGGGTCATTCATATGAAGAGAATAAGAAGTTTCGGAAAGAAGTGAAGACAGTAAGGAAGGCTGGTTCAAGAATTGAAGCAACAGTGAAAGATGGAAATGGAAGGTTGTTAAAAGGAGAGGAGGCAAGGAAAAGGTGGGCGGAGTATTTTGAAAGTTTACTGGATGTTGAGGATAATAGGGAGGCAGATATAATTGCTGCTGCAGGTGTTGAGGTGCCGGTGATGGGAGATGAGAATGAGAGAGATTACAAGAGAGGAAGTGAGGAGAGCACTAGATGAAACGAGAGTAGGAAAAGCTTCTGGTATGGATGGTGTGAGAGCTGAAATGTTGAAGGAGGGGGGTGTGACTGTACTTGAATGGTTGGTGAGATTGTTTAATATGTGTTTTGTGTTGTCAATGGTACCAGTAGATTGGGTTTGTGCATGTATTGTACCACTATACAAGGGTAAGGGAGATGTGCATGAGTGTTGTAATTCAAGGGGTATTAGTTTGTTGAGTGTAGTTGGAAAAGTGTATGGTAGAGTACTGATTAATAGGATTAAGGATAAAACAGAGAATGCAATCTTAGAAGTACATGGTGGTTTTAGAAGAGGTAGGGGTTGTAAGAAACAGATTTTTACAGTTAGGCAGATATGCGAAAAATATTTAGCAAAAAGTAAGAATGTGTATGTTGCGTTTATGGATCTGGAGAAAGCGTATGATAGAGTTGATAGGGAAGCAATGTGGAATGTGATGAGGTTATATGGAGTTGGTGGAAGGTTGTTGCAAGTAGTGAAAAGTTTCTATAAAGGTAGTAAAACATGTGTTAGGATAGGAAATGAAGTGAGCGATTGGTTTCCGGTGAGAGTAGGACTGAGACAGGGATGTGTGATGTCACCGTGGTTGTTTAACTTGTATGTTGATGGAGTGGTGAGAGAGGTGAATGCTCGAGTGCTGGGACTAGGATTGAAACTGGTAGACGAGAATGACCATGAATGGGAAGTAAATCAGTTGTTGTTTGCGGATGATACTGCACTGGTTGCAGACGTGGAAGAGAAGCTTGGCCGATTAGTGACAGAATCTGGAAGGGTGTGTGAGAGAAGGAAGTTGAGAGAGTTAATGTGGGTAAGAGTAAGGTTATGAGATGTACGAGAAGGGAAGGTGGTGCGAGGTTGAATGTCATGTTGAATGGAGAGTTACTTGAGGTGGTGGATTAATTTAAGTACTTGGGGTCAGTTGTTGCAGCAAATGGTGGAGTGGAAGCAGATGTACGTCAGAGAGTGAATGAAGGATGCAAAGTGTTGGGGACAGTTAAGGGAGTAGTAAAAAATAGAGGGTTGGGCATGAATGTAAAGAGAGTTCTGTATGAGAAGGTGGTTGTACCAACTGTGATGTATGGATCGGAGTTGTGGGGAATGAAAGTGACGGACAGAAAATTGAATGTGATTGAGATGAAGTGTATAAGGAGTATGGCTGGTGTATCTCGAGTAGATAGGGTTAGGAATGAAGTAGTGAGGATGAGAACGGGTGTAAGAAATGAGTTAGCAGCTACAGTGGATATGAATGTGTTGAGGTGGTTTGGCCATATTGAGAGAATGGAAAATGGCTGTCTGCTAAAGAAGGTGATGAATGCAAGAGTTGATGGGAGAAGTACAAGAGGAAGGCCAAGGTTTGGGTGGATGGATGGAGTGAAGGAAGCTCTGGGTGATAGGAGAATAGATGAGAGAGGGGCAAGAGAGCATGCTAGAAATAGAAATGAATGGCGGGCGATTGTGACGCAGTTCTGGTAGGCCCTGCTGCTTCCTCCGCTGCCTTGGATGACCGCGGAGGTAGCAGCAGTAGAAGATTCAGCATTATGATCCTTCATCTGTGGCGGATAATGTGGGAGGGTGGGCTGTGTCTCCCTAGCAGTACCAGCCGAACGCGGTTGAGTCCCTTGTCAGGCTGGGAGGAACATAGAGAGGAGACGTCCCCTTTTTTGTTTCATTCGTTTGATGTCAGCTACCCCCCAAAATTGGGGGAAGTGCCTTGGTATATGTATGATGATACATTATAAATATATATATATATATATATATATATATATATATATATATATATATATATCATGTAACATAATAATAGCTATAACTAAATGTAAGAAAAATTAAAAATTTCAAAAACTATTTGTATTTTTCTTATCTATATAAATGCGAGTCATTTATATGGGTTACTCCTAGTCTCGTTTTCTATACGACCGGACAATCAAAAGAAAAATAGTTATTGCTAAGAAACCACAGCACATGGTGGTGCAGGGCGTCTTCTCATGGTGCTTTTTACTCTCTCGCGGTCAAAAGACTTGTGGGGCAGTTGTAGCAGGATCTTTGATAAATGACTCGGGTTCGTATAGCTAGGAAAAATACAAATTGTTTTTAAAGTTTGTGTTTATTCCTATGCATCTACAAACTGCTTAGGCATTTACATGGGAGTCTCCCTCAGATGGGGGAAGTCTCTATCAAGAGGTACCTGTATGCCCTTCCTTTCTCATAGATATAATTACTATTAAGTAAAAGCAAAAGATAAACTTTGAACTGTGTAGCCGGCTTTTGAAGAGGCAAGGCTGTACGTTCAATCTATGAGGATATGTTTATTGCCAGGAGTGAAGCTATATGAATATCAAGTGTCACATCAAGAATATCACCAATATATCATCAATAATAACAGAAAAATAAGGCAGTCTTACTTGCATTAGGGTGAAATCTAAGTGAAGGCTTCAAAACCAACTATGATCACCATCCATCTTGATACCCATTACATACCCTTATAATGCAGAATAACTGATGCCTTTGATAAAACAGTTACATGTCCCTTAAGAGAAAAAAATTAGATTATCGGTTGTACTGCAACAATAGGCGCTTAAAGAGAGAAGTGTTCAGCGACCTGTGCATACAATACCTACAATAATAGTCTGTAAAAGTGGTTTGTCTCTTCTATACACCAGATTCGAGGATTTGTACTACAGAGTAGTTTTAGCAGAACTCAGGGTTGCGGTGGATATCACGGGGTCGAAGGAGGGCGTGGTAATGCTTCCACTGAGGATTTATACTCTCATGATTGCTTCTCTCAACCAAAATGAAATTGTTTTTGGATACTTTCTTCTTGGAGCGACCAGTCCTCACAAAAAAAATTGGAAATTTTAGGCCTAAGATACGCTGTTCTTTTCAGATAATTTCGAACTGCTCTCACAAGACAGAGTAAAATTGCATCTGGGACAGCAGCTACCTCTTTAAGAGAAAAGATGTGAAAGAGCAAAATCTGATATTGTTTTCAACCGGATTCTGGGTTTTGGCCACAAATTCAGGAACAAAAGATAGTACTTTCCACCCTCTGGAATGTGACGTAAGATAAGATAGACAATGTAGTTCGCTTACTCTCTTGGCTGAAGCTAAGGCAAGAAAGACGGTGTTTAAGGTAAGCTCCTCGACTCAAGAGGAAAATTGCTTTGGTCTGTGCCCACCTGAATATCTCTATTGCTGGTTGGCAGAGCAGGAGAGACTGCACCTCCTTGTTTTGAGATATAGGTCGCTCATCAGCACCACGAAGTGACCTTTTAGTCTCTGAAAGTGGAGTAATGCTAGTAGCGCTGCTTTCATCTCCAGGAAATTGATGGGAAAGGCCTTGTCCTCTTCTGACCATAAGCCCGAGATTTGCTCCCTTCTTCGGTGAACACCCCACCCTTGGTGAGAAGCATCCAAGAATCAAAGGAATTGTGGGGGATGAACCTGAAGGGGAGTTCCCGCTAATATGTTCTCCTTCCTCGGCCACCAATGGAGGTCTGTAACAACCTCTTGGGACACTGACAGCAGGATGGTCAGATGTCTGCAACCACTGATTCTTCAGAGCCCACTCCAAGATAAATTCTCCCAAAGGGGGCAAATTTCTCCAAAGAGGAGATATGGCCTAGAAACTTCTGGCAAGAGTGTGCAGAAAATGGCTTCCCTTTCAGAAAGGTCTCTGCTATTTCCCTAAATCTCAGGAGCTTATTGGCAGATGGAAAGTTTTGGCTTGGACCAAGTCTAGGCACCATATGGATTATTGAGGGACGAGGCTGGACTTCTCCAGGTTCAGTTGGATCCCAAACTCCTTGCAAATATTTAGGAATAGATCCTTATGCCTCAACAGGAGACCTCAAAAGCCTGATGCCCATGGCATAAGCCCAGGCTGAAACTAGGGCAAAGATTTTGGTGAAACCCTGAAGGGCTGTTGACAGGCTAAAGCATAGCACCCTGAATTAGAAAATTTTGTCTCAAAATTTAGGTAATTCCTTGAAGCAGGATCAATTGGGACGTGAAAGTAGGCATCTTTCAGGTCTATGGTGAGAAGGAAATCGTTCTTACTGATGGCCTGAAGAACAGAGGCCGGAGTCTCGATTTTGAATTTTGTTTGCAGGACAAAATGGATTAAAACGGGAAAGCTCTATGACAGGCCTCCAACCTCCCATAAGCTTTTCTATTAAAAATATATTGCTGAGGAAGCCAGGTGGGTGGTTTAAGATTTTTTCCATGGCTCCTTTGGCCAACAATTTGGATACTTATTCTATTAAGAGGTCGTCCTTTACTGAGCCTTTCAAACAAAATGGTTGGATCAGCAGTTGTGGTCAGAGGTAGTAGACAGTCTATGAAAGGGACTCAATACCCTTAACAAAGGACTTATATCATTCAGGGGTCAGCTCCAAAGTACTGCCACCTGAGATAAAAGCTTAGTAAGCATTACCCCACTGGTGGTAAACTGGGGGACATGCCCTCCCTAGCTGGAGCCTCTGCGACCATGCTCTTATGATGGAGGCAGAAGTCGTCCTTGCTGAGGCACTGGTTTGCGAGGCAAGTTTCTTTGCTACTGCTTAGGGGTAGGCATCCATGGTGCTGCTGCCCTTCTCATCATAAGGGCTTGTACCAACCTCTCGACCTTCTCTATCTCCATAGTTACAGCCAAAGGAGGGAACCGAGAACGCAAACTTACCAAGTCAGAGTTTCTCAGGGATAACGTGTCCCTAGGTGACAGCTGTCTAAAGCATCTGGCTAAGACTGCGTCGTGTCTTTTTAAGATGCAGTTACCCCACAGGTAAACAGTCTCATGTAACAAAATTCTATGGCTTTTGCTCATGATCGGGACATCCCCTCAAATTGCTTGAGGGCATGTTTCTCTTTCAGGTTCTCTGTGACAACATAGCAGGATACTGCTCCAGACCAGTGCTCGAGGAATGAACAGGCTTGGATTGTGGGGAGGTTGGATAATTTATTAACTGGAATAGAGGGTATCAGGTTAGCAACATCAGCGTCAATAGGGAGTGGGCTCTGGAAAGCGCCAGGCTGTACACAGAATCTTCTCCGGCGCATAAGGGCCAAGGCTGGCCTTAAGAAAATTCTCAGATGCTGGGACTTGCGTGCCCTTAATTTGGTTAGAGTGTGCCACATTAAACCTGTGCCTATAATTTTGAGTGGGAAAACTGAATCAATAGAGCACCGTCTGTTAACGGATGAGGCTCAATTTTAATAAAGTGAGATGCCTCAGAGCTGGTGTTTGCGCGTTCAGCAAGGTTCTCCGGAGAGTAATTAATGGTGATATCATGGTCTAGTGGTGGTTCCATTTTTTGGAATGACTGGCTGTTCAGTTTACACAGATATAGCACGATTCTTGGCTTTTCCTCAGACGTCCTTCCTTTCCCTTGCTGTATACATATTGTGAGAGGAATAGGAAACGGAGAAAGAACCGGAGGAGTCCTGCTCACTCCCGTTATAATAGTATTTGCCTCTAGCAGCAGAGCGCATGGCAGAAGTATTGATGTCCCTTTCTGAACTCGATCTACAAGGGGAGAAGGAATTCCCCGTAGGCTGTCACTAGTAGCGCCTACGGTGTGGGCCTCACCTACGACACTTAACAAAGGTGACCTCATCTGTATCAGATGGGGGTGTAACTCGTGGGAAGAGGGAAACACTTCCTGCCCATTATCCATTCTCCGAATGCGTAACATGTAAAGCATTACGAAAATTAAGCCAGGAACTAGTGTGTGGCTGTAAATCAGTGGGTTTGCTATTAGCATAACTCGTGGCTTCAGGATTGTGAGTCCTAGCCGGATGTTTATAAAACTCCGGGGAACTTTAAAATAATGGGGTGTTGATCTACCATGTTTCTGCGGGCGTGTTGATCTTAAACCAGCTTGAGAAGTTGTCGTAAACCAGCTTGAGAAGTTGTAGCAAGCTCATGTCGTGCGTTAACATTGTCGCCTTGCAGAGGAATACTCTCAAGCATCAAGATAGTGGTGCTTTTAGTGACATTATGTGTGGGAATGACAACTCGCTTGGACTTTTTAGCCTGACCAACCTGCAGAGGAGTTACTCAGAAATGGCAGTGCATTGAGCGACGTCATCACACGTAGGAACAGCAGCGTGTAAAAACTTGCTAAGCTGAACGTTCGGCCTGGCTTAATCATGAAGACAAATTTCGGGGAATTGAAGAGGATTTTGTCAGACTCGACTTTGCACTAATAGGATTAGAAGGAGACAAAGACAACATTTTAGAACAGCTTGGCGCTGGGGTGTGGAAACTGCCAAAGTGGTCCAACTACCCTTGTAATTAAGGGATGAAATGTCCTGGAGTGTGTCCAGGGAACTCTTTAGAGAAGATCGATATTGAGGACCCCTGAGTGTAGAAGGCAAGCCTGGCTCATGGGAACAATCTTGAAACAAGTAATGACCATCTTTCACCAAGGCTGTTTCAGTACAAGGGGAAATGACAGGCTTAACTCTAAGGTTCCACAATCAGGAACGCGGAAAGACTTTCAATGCTTGGATAGGAGATACTTCCAAGAGTGTACAGATTTTCTCTGTACTGTATTATCAGACATGTAAGGTTCTCCACTCAACACACACAAAGGTGAGGAAGAGCTATTTATAACAGGGTAATCAGAGACTGAGAGTACCAAGAGTGAAACTGGCTCTGGGAGAGCAGCAGCCATAGCCAAGAGGTCCACTACGAGCACTGACTCAAGTTCATACTGTACATTATCAACACTGGGTGATTAAACATTAACAAAGTTATCATGGCCGTCATCAACCGTGATTGGATCCGCGGTGGGTTCTTCACACGAAGGACCAGGTTAAGGGATAACTTTTGCTGTAGAAATAAATTTTCATTTCCTGCTACTGCTGGTAGAAGACAGACGAGAACAATCTCGCTTAAATTGTTTCGTGATGAGAATTATATCTCTCCCACTGGGAGGATGGCCACTCCTTACAGTATTCAGATGGTGATTCCTCTGAACATCTATTACCACGGCAACAGGGACAAACAGGATGCGGATCAACCTCGACCCGACTCATGAAGGTGCCACAGGGACACCCATCATGGCCAGGGCATGTATGTATATTCAGGTTGCTAGCCATAATGCACTCACTTGCAACTCAGAGATAATGATAGTAAAGCAAGTGACAGAGAATAATAAGACACACACAAGACACATGCACTAAGCGCTATAAGGCTATGCGAAGGTGAATGCGGATGTCTAATTATAGAGAGGAAATATCTTCTTAACTTCACGACCAGGAGTATACTGAAGAGCATCATGACAAGGCGCACTGCGCCAACCATGAACTGCGGTTGCTTAACAACTATAGTGTGATGCAATCAAATCCTTTTTTCCCCGATTGTTTGGTCGTAGAGAAAAGGGTAGAGTAACCCACATAAATGACTCGGAAGTTTGTATCTGCATAGGAATAACTATGATAGTCTACAATAAATTGCGACCGATGTAAATTTTAATAAGAATTTTTACTGAGCGAGTCAAGAAATTACATAGACGTTACTCTGTTAATCGTACGTGCACATATTTTCATTAAAGACTTGAGATTGGCTGATCACAACCAAAAATAAAAAGAAGTGGTTGTTGACTATCAAAATATAATGGAAATTGGAAAATAGAATAAAAAAATGCTTTAATAAAGCACAATGAACTTTCTAAACTTCTTGGTTTTTTAGAATGCGATGTACAGTATGTCTAAACTAAACTGGAATTAAATTTCATGTGAATAACAAGTGGCTGACGACGAAGCCAACGGATAAATATTGGAGCTACAGTGGAAAATATCTTTAGCTCTTAAAGATTGCTAAAGAAGAGGATAACAACACGCAGTCACAGATGTTTTCATATTTCATTCGCTAAGATTTATGAGGATTATACTATTAATATTTAATGTAAATATATGAATTTTAATATGATTTAATACTTTTATTCTTATTTATTATACAGTTAGACAATTTAAGTGTTTTTAATGCTTTTTTACATATAAAAACTTCAATATCTGTGGTAGACTGACGTAAAGTCGAATAAAGTGGCTTATTTTATTTCATTTTACCACATGATATTTTTGACAAATGACGTGTAATCGAAACCGTCTTTAATCAAAACGACATAACCAGAGGTATACCTGTATTCACTCAACATTAATAAATATAAAAACACATGGGATCTGTTGAAAATTATGTGCTTGCTATGAAGTGATTCAACTTACAGACACAGTCCAATAAAGGTAGAAATGTGACACAGGCAGTGATCTGGCGGATTACATCTCGCATTTCTTTCTGAATGGTTTTGAGATCCTTATTTCCAACCTTTGACCTGAAACATATTTTCATTTTACAAATAAGGTGTAACACAAAGACAGGTAATTTCAATACATTTTCAACACAATTGAATCTCTACCAACCTAAAAATCAAAATTTTTTCAAGCAATTTGTATTTTTCCTAGCCATACAAACCGAAGTCCTTTAATTAGGGATATAGTTTCAGCGCGAGCTGGAATCAGTCGTTAAAAGTTGGATAACGAATACATATCTAACTGGGTAAGGAGCAGGATGAAGAGCCCAACCCCTTTCCAGTCAGGTAGTCAGCACTTTTGTTTTGATCTTTTCTGCTAAGGACTTAGTGGGTTGGTTGAGGAAGGAAGTTTTATTAAAGGCCTTAGGTATGTATGGCTAAGAAAAATACAAATTACCTTAAAAATATCATTTGCTCCTACATAGCATACAAACTATCATACTTTAATTAGGGAGATTCACTACTAGGTGGGCTGGGACCAAACTGGAAGGTTCAATTTCTTCCCTGGAAGTATTCCATGATCAAGCTGGATAGACTCAAAAGCAAGGACTCGTCATCCCCTGTCTGCTTGCCATATGGATGAAAGGCTGGTATGACCTGGGTTGTACATGAAACTTGTACTTGATAGACACTGGGGAACCCTTTCCCCTAAGTGGCATATCAAGAGTCAGATACCCAGTACAAGATAAATGAGTTAGTATAAAACCAACCATACTCCAGCTCTTTATAGAAGGATAGAGAGAAACTCCTAAACATTAAAGAATCATGATTTAAAGTGTACCTTACCAGCTTGTAACATCTTCTAAAAGTAAGTCATCTGATCCAGAATCTCTTCTTAAGAAACTTATCTGGTCCAGAACGTCTTTTGAAAAACTCATCCGATCCATAACCTCTTATAAAGGAACTCATTTGACTCAGAACATCTTCTAAAGAAAGTCCTCTGATATGGAACCTCTTCCAAAGAAACTTATCTGGTCCAAAACCTCTTCCAAAGAAACTCATCTGGTCCATAACCTCCTCTAAAAATCTCATCTGGTCCAGAACATCTTCTGATTGATTTATGAAATTTATGGCCCAAAGCCAAATGCTGGAGCCGCAAGGCCATTCAGCGCATATATATCTTTTAGAATGGATTATAAGTACAGTATATAAATAAAAGTAAAACAATGAAAATAAATCTATACAACAGGTTAAAATTTAAAATCACAATAAAACCAACAGGTTAAAATTTAAAATCACAATAAAACCATAAATCTATAACTCATAAAAAATACAAAGTTCTTTTAAAAAATTTACAACCTACTCCACTGGAGCAGTCTCACCTAAAATTTCCCCAAGGAACATATTGATTAAATGATTTTTCCTATGTTGACATCTAAAAACAGTACAGGACACTAAAATATGTTCAACGGTTATATCTACTTGGAAAGCAGGGCAGCGAGGAGCCAGCCTATCCGCCCCACTTGCCATCAGATACCTATGAGTATAATGTGTGTGCCCTATACGCAAACGTGTTAAAACAATGCTAATCTTCTGTCAACCTGTAAATGCAACCATGGTTGGACAGAAGGCCTAATTGACTTTAATTTAAAATTATTATTTAAATTAGACCAGTGGGCATGCCACTTGTCTTCACAATAAAACCTAATACTACTTTTAAAATCTGATACTGGGACACCCATGCTGGAAATGTGATTTAGCCTAGTTGCAGCCTTAGCTGCAATGTCGGCTTTCTCATTTCCTACAATTCCAACATGGGATGGAACCCAGAAAAACTTAATCGTAAAATGCTTTCTATTCACTAAAATATAAAACCAATCTTGTATCTCTTGCACAAAATGATGGCAAGAGATTTAACTTCTTAATGCTAATAAAACACTCAATGAGGCGGTAAAAATGGTAAAAATTGTATTAGGAAAATTATCATAAAAAATTAATTTCAAAGCAGTCAAAACTGCTAACAGTTCTGCCGTAAAAATAGAGGAACTTGACAGAAGCCTTTTTTTAATTATATTTTCAGTTGTCACTACTGAGCAACCCATGCCATCAGAACTCTTGAAACCATCTGTATAAATGTGATAATTATCATCATGCTCGGAAGCATGAGAGGAAACTAGCCCTTAAATGCTCATCTGAGCTGTTCTTTTTACTATCCATAACTGGACAAATCTCTATCTTAGGCCTATTCCAAGGAGGATATTTTGAAGGGGTGATTTCAGCCACTGTAGGGGAAAGTAATCCCATGTCAATAGCTGAGGCTTCTAGTCTTATTTCTAGTGGTTTGGGCAACCTAGTCCTAGTTGGAGCTCTATAAATGGGTTGCTTTATGAATTTAAAATTTGGGTTGAGTTTTGAGGTAAGAACATGAGACACATACCTAAAACCCAACTCTTCCCGACGAATAAAAAGGGGAGGAATCCCTGAATCCACGTATAAACTATCAACAGGTGATGTCCTATACGCACCTGTGCAAATTCTTAAAGCCATGTTATGAACCACATCAAGTTTTTCTAAAGTGGTTTTGCATGCAGATCCATATATCTGACATCCACAATCTATTTTACTTAGGCACAATGCCTGGTATATCCTCAACAGACATGTTCTATCAGCTCCCCAGTTGAAAGCAGACACATCTTTAAGGATGTCAAGTCCAAGTTTAACGTTATATACCACCTCATTAATATGTTGAGAGAAAGTTAATTTCTTACCAAATAAAACACCAAGGTACTTTATGCTATCTTCGTATGGTAAAATGGAATCGTTTAAAAACAATGTAAGAATCTCTTCCATTCTTCTCAGTCGACAAAAACGTATGGCTTTAATCTAACCGGAGAAAATTTGAACCCTCTAGTACTGGCCCAAGATGTAGCAGCATTAATAGCAATCTGGATTTTATGACATGCTTCAACAGGTGATGATTTACTAAACACTACTGCATAGTCATCAGCAAAAGCCAGACCATGCACCCCAACAGGAACTTGTTCAAGTAGACTGTTAATGGCTACATCGAAAAGCGTTGGACTAAGAACGCTCCCCTAAGGCAATCCTTCTTCTTGAGGATAAGCTGATGAAATAAGCGAGACAATTGTCACTTTTAAGTAACTATCAGACAAAAATCTTGAATACAATAAAACATATTACCCGCAACAACCCAATCAACGAGTTGCTTAAGGATACCCCCTCGCCAGGTAGTACCGTAGGCCTTTTCTAGGTCAAAGAACACTGCAATGTCTGGTTTTGCATGGCAAAGGCATTCCGAACTTCTCGAGTGAGGAACATCAAAGGGTCATTGGTATTTCTATTTTTCCTAAAACCAAACTGCCTGTTTGATAAAAGATTCTTTGATTCCAAATACCACACTAGTCGAATATTGACCATTCTCTCATAAATCTTGCCAACACAACTAGTAAGAGCAATTAATTTTGGGAGGTACCAATCCTTATCATGAAGTATAAAATATGATCTTCCCCAGGAGATGTTGGGGAAGACAATGAAATTGCATTATCCAATTCTTCCATTGTAAAAGGAAGATAGTAAGACTCTAAATTTGTACTAACAGGAGGAACAACCATAGTACTGTTTCTAATATTCCTGAATGCTGCTGGATAGTGTAAGGCACTAGATATATTAAAAAAATGCCTACCAAACTTTTCAGCTACTTCTCCAGGATCAGATATAAAGAGACAATCAATTTTCAATATAGGCAAGGAAGATGGACAAAATTTCCCTTGCAACTTTCGGATTCTATTCCAGACTAATGAGAGGGGAATTATATTTCAATTTGCTTATGTATTTAATAAATCATTCTCTCCTTGCCTGCTTAAAAGTTTTCTTTTGATTAGCAAGAGCCTTCTGTATGTTATTTTATTGGCTAAACAAGGGTATCTACGATATCTTTTCTAGCAAGTTCTTGCTATCTTCCGCATCAAAGCAAAGGCATCATGCCACAATTTTTTTTCGATAAATTTCAATGGATTTATTAAATAATCCCCAGTCAGCTTTCCCCACCTTCCATTTGGGTAAACATGGCGATGGTGTATTTTTTATATACTTCAAGTGAATGGGCCAATGATCACTGCCATGATCATTTTGGTCTACTGTCCATTGGTAATCTAACCTCAACGATGAAGAGCAAATAATGAGGTCTATGGCTGAATCAGAACTGTGGTAAACATCATGTCTTGTAAGAGAACCATCATTCATTAAAGTGATGTCATTCATGTCAAGCAGTTGTTCTACTATCAAACCCCATCGATCACAATATTGTTCTCCCCATAGGGTGTGTTTGGCATTAAAGTCCCCCATCAATATGAAGGGTTGAGGAAGCTGGTTTATTAAGAACTGCAAGTCATTTAATTCTAGCTGACGAGGATTACCATGTGCATCCTGAAGTCTATTTTCTAATGTTGGATCAAGGTAAAGCAAACAAATAGTGATCCATTTGTCAGTAAAGATTTGAATTGCACAAGCCTGCAACACAGAATTCAGGTGAACAACTCTTTGATTAAGAGACTTACGAATTATTATGCCTGTGTCCCTGAGCACGAGCACCTATTAGGGGTGGAGACCTATAAAATGAAAAATTATAACCTAAACTGGGGGTAAGATCTCCAAATTTAGTCTCCTGTTTACACATTGCAAATATATTATGTTCTTTAAACAGAACCCGAACTTGCTCTCTATTTGAATTAAATCCACGGTTGTTCCATTGCATGAGACACATTATTTGGATTTCTTAAGATTTTTTTTGTTCTAATTCGGGAATCTGAGACCTAGAGAGAGATGGCTTGCCAGCCATACTTTCAATACTTAATTCTAGATAGTGCAACCCATTTTTTTGATGCTGGGCCTTCAGTTGCCCTTTCAGTTTTATTTTTAGTTCTTCTATCCTGATCTTGTGAAGGTGAAGGGGGAGGAAGGGGCCTCTTTTGTCTAACAGATTGTGCTTCCATTTCCTCACCGTCACTGGATCGATGAACCGTTAAGACAAGTAACGGTATAATTTGGTATGAAGAGTTCTCAATATTTGGCATTAAGAACTTATCAAGGTCTTTAATCGATCCGGTCTCTGATGTAGGGGCCATGAGAGCCTCACTATGAGGAGGTTTGTGAGCCCCACCGGAGGGAGCAGAAGGAGCCCCACCAGAGGCAGAAGAACCGGTCAAGGAGGCAAGGCCTCAGGTCCACAACAACAGAAGTGAGATGCTTCCAGTAGGAGGGAGACTTCATCTATTTCGGGATCGCTGGACCTTCGATCCCACGGCCCACAGCCTAATCAAGAATGGACTGGGTTGGAGCTGGTACAGCGCTCCACCTCCGTTCCCACAATTCTTCCAACACTCGACCCCCGTTCTGGAAGAATATGTTTGAGAACTCTTGGAGAAAAGAGTAATCCGAAGGGTAAAGTCCATCAAGTTCCAAGGAAGGCTGTTTTGTGTTCCAAAGAAAGACTCAGAAAAACTCAGAGTCATTTTGGACTTGTCGCCACTCAACAAGTTTATAGTGAACTACAAGTTCAGGATGCTGACACTTCAACACATAAGGACCCTACTGCCCAAACGGGCATACACCGTCTCTATAGACTTGTCAGACGCTCATTGGCATGTTCCAATAAATCGTCACCTCTCCTCCTACCTAGGATTCAAGCTATAAAGAAGACTTTATGCCTTCAGAGGCATGCGGGCTAAACATAGCCCCAAGGATTTTCACGTAGCTTGCGAACGCAGCTGTCCATCAATTACGCCTGAAGGGAATCCAAGTAGTGGCCTACCTGGAAGACTGGCTAGTGTGGGCAGCATCCCGGACAGAATGCTTGCAAGCCTACGAGAAGGTGATCCAGTTCCTGGAACATCTAGGATTCAAGATCAACATCAAAAAGTCTCGACTTTCTCCATCTCAAAAGTTTGTGGTTGGGAATCCACTGGAACTTACAGTCACACCAACTTTCCATTCCTGTGAAGAAGAGGAAAGAAATAGCAGGATCTGTCAAGAGACTTCTAAAATCCAAACGGATATCAAGACGCAAACAGGAGAGTGCTGGGCTCTCTACAGTTTGCCTCAGTAACAGATCCTGTGCTAAGATCAAAGCTGAAGGATGCAACCGGAGTTTGGAGAAAATATGCATCAAACGCGCGAAGAGATCTGATGAGACCACTACCGACTCGTTTGCGAACGCTTCTCAAGCCATGGTCCAAAGCCAAGCAACTGAAGAAATCGGTACTTCTTCAGCCACCTCCCCCCTCCATTACGATTCATACAGACGCTTCAAAGGAGGGATGGGGAGGTCATTCTCACCGGAAGAAAGTCCAAGGAACTTGGTCCAACCTGTTCAGGGAGTTTCATATCAACTTTCTGGAAGCCATAGCAGTACTTCTTACACTGAAGAAAGTATCTCCTCGCCACTCGGCCCACATATGATTGGTCCTAGACAGCGAGGTGATAGTGAGATGCCTGAATCGACAAGGGTCGAGGTCACCTCAAAACAACCAAGTGATGTTGGCCATTTTCCGGCTAGCGGAAAAGAAGAGATGGCACCTATCAGCAGTTCACCTTCAAGGGTTCCGCAACGTGACGCAGACGCTCTATCCAGGTTCGCACCGATAAGAGTCAGAATGGTCCCTAGACGCAAGATCGTTCTCTTTCATCTTGAGTCAAGTCCCGGAACTGCAGATAGACCTCTTTGCGACGAACAACAACAAGAAGTTACATCATTATGTGTCCCCGTACGAGGACCCTCTAGCAGAAGCAGTGGATGCTATGTCCCTCGACTGGAACAGATGGTCCGGGATTTACCTGTTCCCTCCGCCCAACCTTCTTTTGAAGGTCCTCGACAAACTGAGATCCTTCAAGGGAAAAGCGGCAATAGTGGCTCACAAGTGGCCACAAATAGCATTTGGTTCCATCTGGCATTAGAACTACGACTGAAGTTTCTGCTGCTACCGGATCCAGTTTTGACTCGACGAGTACAGAAGTCGACTGTCTTCGCTTCATCACAGAAAGCCCGGAACCTACATCTCATGATTTTCTCTCCCTAGCGGTGAGAAAAAGATTCGGGATATCAAGAGACAGTATAGACTTCTTAGAAGAATATGTCCAAATCTACAAGAAGACAATGTGAGTCATCATGGAAGAAGTGGGTGTCATTTGTCAAGGCGAAGAAACCACAAAAGATCTCAACAGATTTTTGTTTATCGTTCTTCATCCACCTTCATGAACAAGGTTTAGCAGCCAACACAATATCGACGTGTAAGTCTGCCTTGACAAGTCCTATTCTATATGCTTTCCATGTCGACCTCTCTAATATTTTTAACAAAATTCCGAAGGCCTGTGCTAGGCTCAGACCATCAGCACCTCCGAAACCCATTTCATGATCTCTGGATAAAGTTCTACATTTCGCTTCAATGATGAATAATGAGGAGTGTGCTTTAAAGGATTTGACCCAAAAAGTTATATTTCTGTTTGCACTCGCTTCGGGGGCCAGAATTAGTGAAATAGTAGCCCTCTCGAGAGAGGAAGGTCATGTTCAGTTCTTAGATGGGGGAGATCTGAACCTTTTTCC